>NC_043764.1:1596282-1621282 GCF_902148845.1 Salarias fasciatus | reverse complement strand
AACCCAGCGGAACCCGCAGCGCCGGGCCGGGTTCTGCTGGTTCTACCTTTCCGACCCGCGGGATGTAGGGCTTGGCGTTCGGCAAAACGTCACTCAGACCTGCAGCGGAGGACAGAAGCCGGACCTCAGTCCACCACTAGAACCACACCGAGAACACAGCGCAGTGCAGCGCAGGCTGTGTGTGTGTGTGTGTGTGTGTGTGTGTGTGTGTGTGTGTGTGTGTGTGTGTGTGTACTGACCTACGTGCCACAGAGGCAGGATCACCGGGTTGAGGGAACACTCTGCTATCAGCCGACCGACGCCTTCACACACAGAGCAGAGCGGTGTGAACACGCACGCACACGCACACGCACACGCACACACACACACACACGCACACACACACACACACGCCCCTCACCCCACTTCAGGCGGATGAACTCCTCGGTCATGTTGACTTTGCCTGTTGGGACGAGACGTTGGTGACTTGATTAGATCTGACAGCCGAACCGGTCCACTAGTCACAGTCAGTCACAGGCACCGGTCTGTCGGGGACGCACTGATGGAAAGATCCAGCTGAGGCACGACCCGGAGTCCTGCTGTCCCCCGTCAGAGGAGACATGACCCCTGCTGTGACAGAGACGCAGCAGACTTTGAAGCTCTCTAGAACAAAGGAGAGGAACTTCTTCCCCCCGCAGGAGGCCAGAACCATGACGGTCCCACAGAGCCTCAAAATGGCTGCCCTCCTCCATGTGCTCAGAACAAAGAAACCAGATAAGGGTGCAATACCACCGTCCCACCTCACGAGGGCGCTGGTGAGGCTCCTCCCCAGAGCAGAGGAGGGAGGACCCAGATCACCGTCCGATTGGCCAAGCAGACCCTGGGGGCGGGAGCTCCGCCCGCCAGTCAAACAGAGTCACCAGAGGCGCCATCTTTAGTTCAAGTTAAAGGCGCTATCCGCGATTTTAATTTAACCACGACGAGAAAAATGCTTCTGACATCATGTACTAGCAAGTCCATGCTACACTTCTGTGAGAAAAAAAAAAAAAAAAAAATCACACATTGATCAGCGTGTTTTGGATATCTGGCCCCGCAAAGCGCTGCCTGAGGATTTAGCGTGACGACCTCTCTGCTCCGTGGGGGGGGGGGGGCGGAGCCAGGCCGTCTGCAGCACGTGCACGACACCGGTAAACAGACCAGCATGGAAGCCGAAGGAGCATCAAGCTACTGTCTGCATTGAACACGTAGCGACAAGGTAACATCTGGCTGACCTGAGACGAAGCGGCCGTTTATTTTGAACAAAAAACAGTCGAAGCGGCTTCTGCTGTTTCCTCCGGAGGATTGTGCACGCGTATGGGATGTGCATGTAGCGTCGTGCACGCTGGGTGGGAGCAGAGCGGAGGGGGAGTGGGAGGGTTTTCTCAACGTGAGGAACCAGTCAGAGAGCTCGGGGGCGGAGCCAACATTTCAAACTGAAGTCAGGGCTCAGAATCAGGGACAGCTCCTTTAAGTTTCTGTCTCGGCAGGACGAGCGCAGCGCGTCTCTCCCACGGACTAAACCCGGTACCGAACTGACCCGCTGGTCGGGACGTTTCGGGACCAGCTCCCCTCCTTCACCAGTGAACGGCAGGACGGCAGGGACTCCCCCGGAGTGGACCGAAGACCCCGTCAGGACCGCACCGCTACAGCTCCCGTGACTCAGAGCTCCTCCGTTCTCCTCCCCCCGCTGCCGACCAAGAACCAACTGAGGGCCCGGACCGGAGAACCGGACGCCTCTTTCCCTCCACGTGGACCCCTCCAAGAGCCCAGGGTTCTGTTGGACCCAACAGAACCCGAGCGAGATCAGAGCGACGGCTTTGATCGCCCCACCGAACACCTCATCAACGGACAGGACCCCTCATCAGAGGTTCCTGGGCAGACCAGACGGTGGTGACGATTCATGCTTGTGTGTTTTTATTGTGAACCAGGACTGAAGCCGTTCATGATATACGCACTGTTGTTTCCTTTCTTCATCTCTCTCTCTTTCTCCTCGTGCGCTCCCGTGCACACGCTCCCGTGCACACGCTTCCTCCTCACAGATCAGACCCAAGACGCCGGCTCGCCCTGCGTCTGTGGTGTGAGATATGAAGACAGCCTCGTCTTCCTCCGCCTTTCCTCTTTACTAACCCGAGAGTAGTGAGTTGAACCAGCGCGGTCGACCTCGAGTCCAGAGCACGACCGCGCGTCAGGCGCTCCCTCACCGCGCCTCTCTCTCTCTCCATATCTCTCTCTCTCTCCATATCTCTCTCTCTCTCTTACTCCGCCCCTCCCCGCTACCCCTCCCTGGGAAGCCGGACAGAGACCGTCGCCCCCAATGACGTATACAGAACGAGACGCTCGCCGCCCTGAGAGGCGGCAAATCGCAGCTGACTTCCGGTAGTGGCATAAAGCGGATTCAGAGCGGGATCCAGCACGGTGTGTGACTTTGTGTTTGGTGATTTACCAAGATACAGTAAACCTCTGTGTTGGAATCAAGTCACAATGCTGGAGACACGTTGTGAACACCAAGCCAGGAGCCCCAGACCAGCACTGGAGGGTTCTTCAGGGACTGCAGCGGAGCCGGTTCTCCTCAGGAGAGCCAGTTAGCATGGCTCCACCCCTTGCGCCTGTGTCTCACTCTGACCGGGTGACAAGGCTGATTCTGTCATCAGGAAATCTGTGTAAACGAAGTAGAAATCTGTTTGAGAAGGTGAAGCGGTGTTTCCTGCAGGAAAAAAGTTTGGCCGGGGGGAGCGTGTGGTATCGCTGCTAACAGCTAATGCTGCTAACGGCTAACGCTGCTAACGGCTAACGCTGCTAACGGCTAACGCTGCGGTGTTCAACTGTCAGAGAGTTTTTTTTTTTTTTTTTTTTTTATCTCCTCTGAAACAGAAGTCACAAAGACAAGTGTGTCCTGCGACTACGGAATGTGCAATCAATATGTCACTGTGTGCATTTTTTCATTTACTGTGAATAAACTTTTAATTTTTATTGCAGTTACTGTGTTTCATGCTTTCATTTTTTCCATTTCTTGTCTTCCTTTGGCTGTTTCACTCAGTCTATTGTAATTATTCTAGAAATGAGTGTCCGTTGTATTCAATGGACCCCACTGCTTAAATTGACGTCATTTTTTATTACACTACTTTATTTCTTACATTTTACTGTGAAAAACCTCTGTGTATGTTAAGGTATTCAGTTCAGTTCAGTTCTTTATTGAGCATTAAAGCATCATTACAGAAATATATTACAGAAATACTGTGCATGTTCTGACTGCAAGAATTACTCATCCAGAGACTTTTTATGGCCATTTTTGTGGGAGGAAAAGAGCAACCACTCCCAGGTCTGTGGGTCTGAGCAGCTGTGAAAGACCTACTGAATCATTTGAATTGGAGAAAATTGTTTAAAACATTAACTTTCATATTTGGCATTGTTTCTGTTTTGGCAGAAACTTTATTGATTTCAATCAGCAGTTAAGGGACCGTCTACAACTTAAAAGACGCTGCAACAGTGAAGACAAACGCCATGTCCAATAAATTTGATCGGACGCAAATGAAGGTTGTGGTGATTATGGTGACGCTGCAGTGAATCCCAGTGGTGGGATTATGTTTTTTTTTTTTTTTTAGTTTTTTTTTTTTTGGTGTTTGTCTTCACTGTTGCAGCGTCTTGTAAGTTGTAGACGGTCCCTGAACCCCACAGCAGGACCGGCTGCTGACAGAAATCAATATTGTTTCTGCTGCTTGATAGACACATACTTTTAATAAAAGTTTAAGAGTTATTGAGACCGAAAGTCCGTATCTGTCAACATGCTTAGTTTTTTCTTGTCTGTGAGGCTAAACAGCGCTGTGGTCGCCATGACAACGTGCCTCGGACAGAGATTTTACTGTCTGCTGACAGTCAAAGCCATAACATAACACATATTGTCCCATCAGTGACGACCAGCAGCCTTGAAGTCTGTATTGACCCTGGATTACTTGGCGCCCACAGCTTCCTGCCCCTACCGGAAGTCAGCGCCGATTTGCCATGGCGCCGCTGCTGTCCGCCGAGCAGCGAGCGGTCTAGCATCGATATACGTCATTGGTCGCCCCGCTCTCAGTCCGTTCGCGGAGCCCAGACCCGGGACTCCGAGAGACTCCCCCGCCCCCCCCCCCCCCCCCTCTCTCTCTCTACGCCATGCGGACATCCTCGTGCCACTCGTCAGCGATCCGGACACTCACGAACACCCGAGCGTGACCCGAGTCACGCCTTGAGTGACTCAGGATCGACTCCTCCTGTCGCTTCGGGTGGCCGCTCCGACACACACACACACACACACACACACACCCACGCTCCGAACGGGTTAACACCTCCTCCTCCTCCTCCTCGTGCATCTCCAGACGTGCGCACACGCACGCCCGCACACACACACTGCTTGCAAGTTTTGAATGTTCTGTTTTGTTGATCATGTGTTGATTAGTGATAGACATTGTTAATAGACGCTCATTAACTGAACTGGACGATTCACTCTTGTGTGTTTTGTGACAAATGTCCTGGTTGTAACAGTCGATGCTCGCTCTCACGCCTTCCCTGATGATTTAACGGTGTTTATCCAAAGATGAACCACCAGCTTAAATTATCTTTCCATCTGTGAGACTGAAAATTGGTAATGAAGGTTCCTCTGACGAGGTGGTGCCCCGGAATGATCAATTAAATAACCCACAGGTTTATTTAATGCATAATTCACAACTTCCCTCAGCTCATTTTCTGTAATTTACCCATTTCCAGTAATTGGTCATTTGTGGCATTATTGATTAATTAATAACACCTTGTTAATCAATAAGTTCATGGTTAAATCACTCTGTGGTCTACTCCATTCCCAAATAGCTGATTATTTAACATTATTAACGAATAAATAACCGTTTATTCTGATTAATAATAGTTGATGTTGGGTTAAATTACTTGGTGCTTCACTTTAAATAGTTTATTACGCCGTAATTGATTGTTATTAGTGATCCACTGTTAATGACCTGCAATTATTAATTGGTAAATCAAAATTTACTCAAATTAATAAGTAACTAAATTACCTAAAGTAATCCATTACTTCCAGTAATCAATACTTTAGCAATTTATACCCAATTACCAATCGTAAACCCCAACAGCTCCAGTTAGTTACAGTTGCAGTTAGTTACAGGTACCGGTCCAGTTTGTTACAGTGGCCTTGTCCACATGTTCCCGAGACTCCTCCTATAACGGGGTTCTGGGGTCCAGCGGACTGGAAAGGTTCATAGAACCCCTGAGGATCCGCTTCACGCGGACCGGATCGTGTTCCTGATCCGACTGATCCATAATCCGCTCCGTGTCTCAGACAGAACCCGACAGCGGAGCGGGTTGAACGGGGTTCTGCCAGGTGTCCCTCTACAGAGTGACATGATGGCGTGACAGGAAACAGGAAGTAGCAAACAGGAAACAGGAAGTAGGAAAGTCAAAAACCAGCAGAACTGGACGGTGGCTGAGAAACACTAACAAAAACCCTGAGAGAACAAACCCTGGAAGAGAGAGGGAGCCAGTTGTTGAAAGAGCTCGGTGGTAGACTACCAGCGGACCGCCGCCCGGTGTGACGGATTAATGAGTTGCCATGGTAACAAGTGACGGTTCCTGTAAACACCTGCTGGAAGCGGCAGATGTTAGAATCGGGGAGGGGGAGGTTTTACCTTCGGGGAAGATGTGGACCCACTCTCCTCTGTTCAGCTTCTCCAGGATGAAGTCCATCCCCTTCTGATAGACCCCGTCCCCTGAAAGAGACACGGGTCCTTCAGAGGTCCAGATCGGAGTCCAGGACCATAGTCCAGACCGGAGCCGGCTTACCT
Organism: Salarias fasciatus; assembly: GCF_902148845.1. Lineage (NCBI taxonomy): Eukaryota > Metazoa > Chordata > Actinopteri > Blenniiformes > Blenniidae > Salarias > Salarias fasciatus. Next base: position 1,615,442 of record NC_043764.1, on the reverse strand, counting down.
CTGCAGACCGGGACACACTTCCCCCTGCTGAAGAACTTGGAGTGCAGCTCTCTGGTGAAGCAGATGTCCGACGCCGCCGGAGTCCTGATTCGCCGCCACACAAGAACCCGGTTAGCCAGAGCAGAACCAGATCCAGAACCATCAGGAGTCCAGGAACCGACCGGACCGAGACGCCAAACTCACCAGCGCATCTTGTTAAAGGTCCACAGCTGGCCGAACTTCAACACACCTAGAGGGGCAAAGGTCAAACAGCCAGAACCAACAGTTGGAAACCAACAGTCAGAACCAACAGTCAGAACCAACAGTCAGAACCAGCTCAGGTGAAGAAACAGCTGTTGCCCCGTTTCCATGGCGACGGGTCGAGGCTAAACAGCTGTCTGTTGGCTCAAGATGCATGTTTGCAGAGAATTCAAGTTTCTTTTCGGAATCAAATTTTCACATCTGGTAAAAAAAAAACAAAATCTGAATTAAAAAAATCCATCGCAGTGAAAATCTGGAAAAACACAGGGGACCGAAGATGAAATATAAAAATGACTCAAGCAAGCCGATATTATCCAAAAGAAGTTTTTTCATGCACTAAAAGTCATATTCGAGCTGCTCATATGTATTGACTGAATGAATGTTTTCATGAATGCTTCGAGTGATTATTCCAATTTATTTGCATTTTCATCACATTTATTTGTTTCTTTAATTAATTTTTATACCTTATTTGTTTGTGTTGTTTAACTTTCACATTGTTTCTCCACATTACACATTTCATTTCATCTGACATTTTATTTACATCATTATTAACGCTGTGTTCTGTTAATTTCCATTATTTCCGATGGAACGTTTCGTCCTGGCATATTTTTTTTTTCCTGTCTCATTATGTAAATGAGGGGGCGGGGTTTCAAGGTGTGTCTTGGGGTTAGATCCTCGCTCATTGGCCAAATGCCAAAGCAAGGTGGGACCGCCAAAGCCGCTTTCAAAAAGTTGCACCTGTGGCGAGCAGACCCCCAAAACACGAGTTCTGCTTCTTCACTGGAGAACGTGGTGGAACGGAACCGTGCTGCAGAACCAATGACCCCACTGAACCGAGGGAGTCTGTGACAGAAATGACCTGGAACTGTGACCTGGACATAAGAACCCGTTCTAACAGCAGAACCTCTCCAGGTGGACCTTGTCCGGTCCAGACCACCTCTGCTTCTGGGCTCGTCATGAGGATCTGACACAGATCCAGAACGGTTCCGTCACACCACCGACCGCCACAAGCAGCACCACAACAAGCGAGACGTGCACGTGACCTTTGCCGTGCATGTGTCCTCACCCCAGATGAGCGGGTCGTCCATGCAGGACTGGTGATTGGACAGCGTGATGAGGGGCGTGTCCGGCGGCCGGCGGTCCACCAGGTCCAGCAGCGCCTGCCGGTTGTGGACCGTCAGACAGTTGACGTACTCTGAGGAGGAACCGGGAGAACGAGGTGATCCCCGGAGAACACGCAGAACAGGGGGACGGGGAACAGGGGGCGGGACTCACTGGTCCAGACGTAGGCGTAGGACCCCACCAGGCCCAGGACCAGCGAGCTGGACAGCCTCCAGGCCGCAGCAGGGCATTGTGGGAACGGCCACCTGACGTCCAGGGGCATGGCGGCACCCGGCGGAACACTGAGCACACAGGGAGAACATGAGTACACACACACACACACACACACACACACACACACACGCACACAGACTGAACTTCATCAGCAGCAGACCCAGTGACTGAAAACAGAGGACGTCTATTTTTAATGGTGACAGACTGAAAACTACCAGAGGACACACAACAGCACAACAAAGACACACAACACGACAACAACAAGCATGAGGACACACAGCATGATTAAAAACAGGCATAAAGACACAAATGTCTTTCTGCGGAAAAGACCAGAGTGACGCATAAAAACCACCAGAGGAACCAAGGAGGCTGTGAAAAGCTGCGAACCAACCAGACACACAACGTTCAGCTGAACACGGAGCAGGACCCGGGACTGAGGACGTGAAGGAGAACACCCCCCCCCCCCCCCCCCCCGGCAGTGTGTGTGAAAGTGTGAGTTTGTGCATCGACCTGTCAGCGGTTCACTTGTCAGTCAGTAAAACTACACAACCGGCGCTCCAAACAACAACAAATACACAACAACACGCACACCTCCCCGCGCGACGCTCCCGGAAACAGTCCTGCACGTGAAAACAGCCCGCAGCGGGACGGAGGACACACAAACCCGACGATTTATCCACCTTTCTCCTTCTGATGGTCAGCGACCCCGGAAGTGAAGGCGGCGCACTGCATCATGGGTAATGCAGTCCCAAGTGGCGCCGTCTTTCGACGCCACGATGCTAAATTTGAGGGAATAAAACGGATTTATGTCGCTTTTCTTTGTTTTCTCTGAACGCGAGTGAGATCAGTAAACCAGGAAACAGCCAGTGCTTCATCAAACTGGGATTCAGGAGGATTTTAACCCGACTGTAGAACCGTGGCATTCTGGGTAATGTATGCTGAAAAGTAGGACAAAGGTCAAAGGACACACGTGAGGCACTTCATGGTGGATGAACCCCACCTTTTAGATTTTTTAGATTTTATGTCGGTCATAGTATATAATGAACAGAAGTACAGAAACACACATGTATATCTGGTGAACATGTTATCAGACCGAAAAGGTTTCGGGCTGAAGCCGAAGCTTATTTAGCCCCCTTTACCTCACCGCCATATGGAGAAACAGAAACATACAAAAGTCGAACCAAACACAACAGTCCAGATGGAGGGTGACAGAGGGAGTCAAAAAAAAGTTTTTTTTTTCTCCTTATCACCCCCCCCCCCCTCCCACCCACGCCTTTATTCTTTTTCCTGTCCCTTTTTATTTACTTATTAAATTATTTTTTTCTTTATCTTTCTTTTCCTTTCCTTCCTTCCCTTTTTCTACTCTCTCTCCCCTTCTTTTCCCTTTCCTTTCCCTGTCCTCTCTTTTTTCCATTCCAATTTTCCTCCTTTTTCTTCGTCCTTCTCACCCTTTATGAGACGCTAAGAATGGTATTAACAATAAATAACGAACAGAGACAGATTACGAAACACAAGACAGACAAAAATAATACAAAAAATAAACAAATTAATTGATAGATTGATAAAAGAAAAGAACAACAGAAGTTTAGTTTGGTTATGAGTTTTGTGAAGTATGGACTGGGAGGTTTGTTTGCTCCCTCACTGTAATGTATTTGTCAATGACCCTTATTTTGTATCATTTTTGGAATTTATTCAGCGAGTTTGCTGTTTTTAGTTCCTCGTCTGGAGCGTTCCCTTTGACAGAAGTAGTGTTTCCTCTGGTGTTTGTTCTTCTTTTTTTTTTTTTTATTGAACATTGCGTTGCCCCTCAGATTATACCTGGTCTCTCTTTGCTTGAACAGCTCCTGCATTCTGGGAGGATATTATGGGATGCTTTATACATTATCACTGCTGTGATTAAGTTTGTTAAGTCTTCTAATGTAAGTAGTCGGTTTTTAATGAAAAGTGGATTTGTTGGTGCGTGATAGCCGCTATGATTGACAATTCTTATTGCTTTTTTTTTGTGATATGAAAATCGGTTGGACTATAGATTCATATGTGTGCCCCCACACTTCCACACAGTATGTTAGATATGGTAATAATAGGGAGCAGTATAGGGTATGGAGTGATTTTTGATTTCGATATTTTTCTTCTTAAGTGGTCAATATGGGCCTTCCAATTTAGTTTGTTATCGATTATGACGCCTAGAAATTTTGTTTGGTTAACTTGTTCGATGGCTCTATCGTTAATGGATAGCTTTTATCGGAATTTTGATCATTTTGTTACCAAATAAAATGAAGGTTTTTTTTTTTTATTTCTATTTAATGATTTATATCAAAGCACTTTTTAAAGAATTTTAAGATCATTTTCTACTGCATGCAAGAGCTGTTCAAGATCTGGACCGGAGGTATAAAGGCTTGTATCATCAGCAAATAGGACACAGGTAACATTTTGCAGAGCATCACAGATATCATTTATATACAGTATGAAAAGCTTGGGGCCAAGAACAGAGCCTTGTGGGACACCATATGTAACCTGTTGAGTCTCAGAATCTGCTCCATTTAGATGCACATATTGCTTTCTATCAGTGAGGCAGCTTTTTATCCATGCAAGGGCGGTACCCCGTACCCCATATCTGTTCATTTTGTTGAGTAGTGTCTCGTGATGGATGTATCAAATGCTTTTCGGAGGTCTATGAACACTCCGACGGTGAAGTCTGACTTGTCCGTTGCATTTGAAATGCTCTCAATGAGTTCAATTACAGCCAGTGTTCATTTACAGCGCTAATAAAGATGGAGTGCGGGTCCATGTTGATCAATCTTTCATCCAGACCATGCTTATCTCTGGGCTCCACTATCTCGTTTGCAAGATTCGGTCCTACATTCACAAAGTAGTCATTAAATGCGTTTGCCATCTCTTCAGGTCTGTCTCGTGTTGTGTTGTTCTTATTAATGACACTTGGGAGTTCTGTTTTACCGGTGCTCTTCTTGATTATGTAGTTAAGTGTTTTCCAGGTACCTTGAACGTTACTTTTGTGTTGATCCAGTATCTTGTAATAATAGTCCTTTTTACTTTTTCTAATAATGTTGGTGAGCTTGTTTTTATACTTCTTGTATCTAGTGTCTGACTCCTTGTTTCTGTCCTATAAGAAGTTTTTATAGAGTTGATTTTTCTTTTTGCAAGCATTTATTATTCCTTTGGTCATCCAAGGCTTGTCATGTATTTGATGATTTTTGTGGGAAATCTTTTTGAGGGGACAATGTTTATCATAGAACATCATCAATACCCTTAAAAAGGCATTAGGAGCCTGGTTTGGCTCAGTGGCCGAGTCGACGTCGTCCCAGGTCTGTTTTTGAAGGTCCTCTCTGAGTACATCGGTTGCATCAGGAGTCCTTAAAGGGTAACTCCTGGTTTTTTGACACCTGGACTTTATTTCTAGGTGTGTCATGTTCATATACTCACTCAGACAAACATGGTGCAGCTCGGAGTCCTTCACAAGTTATTTAGATCCAACCGATTTAGCGGGGGGCTTCAGCGCGGGACGTAATCTCTGCAAAGTCGCTCATTTCGACTATATTTTTTCATCCATTGCCAGTGTTATCCCCCCCCCCCCCGACAGCAGAGAGCACCAACTGAAACCTCCCCCTGCCTGCAGGATCACACAACACAACACACACATCTGGAGGTAAGACTTTATTCACAGCAGCAGCAGCAGCAGCAGCAGCAGACTCGTCCTCAGGCCAATAAATACTGATACTTTTACAAAAGTCACAAAGTCCTTCACAAAAAGTGGGTATATCACAGATGAGGTGGTTCCTGTGCGTTGATGCTGGACCACAGAGTGGGAGGAAAATCTTCATCACAAAAATATATTATTAAAAAAAAGTTACATTCAATGTCAAAGGTCAAAGTACACTTGAGATGAAACCAGGAGAGAGACGAGAAGCCTGTTCACCAGCCGGGAGCCAGAAGGTTCAAACCCCTCAGAGCGAACTCGAAGCCCAGGAAGCAGGCCTGGGGAGGGGGCGGGGGGGGCGGGGGGGTTATTACATGTACTCAGATGTGACCGGAAAGAGGTTGCTGGTTGAATTCTCACTGCATTTGCTGGAAAAGCTCTGAGGAAGACGGCGTTGAAGCCTTTATAGAGCGCCGTGGGTCCTTCGTCCCTCAGCAGCGTCTTCAGGACGTCCAGCAGACCTCTGTAGGTCCCGTCTGCAGCTGGACACACACACACACACACACACACACACACACACACACACACACACACACACACACACACACACACACAGCGTGAGCAGGCACAGGCAGAACATGCAGACTCCAGGAAGCTTCTACTCTTCCTCACTCAGCAGATGCTGCCCTGTGGCTTCACTCCAGGAAGCCACGCTGCAGAAACAACACCAAGGTTACCACGGTAATCACAACACCACTGCTTCACCACGGTAACTGCATCACCACGGCTTCACCACAGCTACCGCATCACCACAGTAACCACTTCACCCCGGTAACCGCTTCACTACCACATCTCCAAGGTAACCGCATCACCATGGTAACCACTTCACCCCAGTAACTGCTTCACCCCGGTAACTGCATCACCACGGTAACCGCTTCACTACCACATCACCACGGTAACCGTACCACCACGTTAACCGCTTCACCATAGTAACCGCATCACCATGGTAACCGCTTCACTACCGCATCACCATGGTAACCGCTTCACTACCGCATCACCACGGTAACCGCTTCACCACAGTAACCGCTTCACCACGGTAACCACACAGTAACATAGTACTAAGCTTTACTTCTTATTGTCTCATGCTAGCTGTTGCCAAAGCTGTCCGTCCCTGGGAGAGGGATCCCTCCAGACTGTGGTTCTCCCCAAGATCTCTTCTTCTCCCACTGGGTTTCTGGAGGTTTTTCTTGCCGGATGTGAGGGTCTAAGGCGGTGGTTGCTTCGTTTTGTCTCGTTACTGTGAATTTGATATATTAACATTATGCTTAGTCTCTGTTTTTATTTTTACCGACCAATGTAACATCTTGAAGCCTCTGAGGCAGCTGCTGTTGTGATACTGGGCTGTACAAAAATAAATTGATTGATTGATTGATTGATTGATTGATCACCACGGAAACTGCTTCACCACAGAAACTGCTTCACCACGGTAACCGCATCACCACGGTAACTGCATCACCACGGTAACTGCTTTACCAGAGTAACTGCATCACCACGGTAACCGCATCACCATGGAAACCGCTTCACCACGGTAACCGCTTTACCAGAGTAACTGCATCACCACAGTAACCGCTTCACCACGGTAACCACATCACTACGGTAACCGCATCACCATGGAAACCGCTTCACCACGGTAACCGCTTCACCACAGTAACTGCATCACCACGGTAACCGCTTCACCACGGTAACCGCTGCTCACCGGTCTGGAAGTTGGACTTGAGGACGTCTGGAGGAAGGGCGATGGTCCAGTTCAAGATTCCCGCCACGCCGCCGGCCAGGAGGATCTTGGGAGTGCTGAGCTGAGACACACTGAGGACAGAGACACACCGATTCAAAGTTCAACGTTCACCATCACCCCCTGGCTCGGGTGATCACCGTCACCGTGGCGACCGACCTCTGGCCCTCCGGGGTCAGCAGGTTCTTCAGGTAATCGTAGGTCAGGAAGTAGAGGCCGTTAGAGGGAACGTCTGCGAGAGAGCACAACCATGAGGACCCGCACACACACACACACATGCAGGCAGGCACGCACACGCACGCACGCACGCACAAACACACACACACACACACACCTCTGATGAGCGTGAGGACCGTCCCCCTGTACACGCTGCGGACGCCCTGCTCCCTGTACAGCTGGACGGCGCAGTCCACCGGCCCGGCGTACTTGGACCCGCCGCTGCTGGACTGGACCTGGAACACGCAGAACCTTCAGCTGGGTCCCTGGACTCTCTGGTTCTCATCCTGTGACGCAACACGGTGTCCGTGGCCGGACGTTCTAAAACAGAACGTCACAGGAAGGACAGAACCGGAGCGGTTCCACCGTCCAGACCGGATCCTGAACGATCACCACCGAAGAACCGACACGCTGAGAGGAAATCAGGAACAGAACGTTTTTGCACATTCTTTGGCAACGTTTCAGTTTCAGCCCGCTGAGTCTGGAACGCCTGGAACCACGAAAACCAGATGTACCGGAGAACCCGGAACCAGGCCACACCTGCAGAACAGATGTCCACGTCCCCGAGGACGGCTTCAGCTGCCGAGAGAACCCGATTACACAAGACGGAACAGGAGAACCGAGGGACATGGAGGACCAGGGGAACGGGGGGAACCGGAGGAACTAAGAGAACCGGGAGAACTGGAGGTTCTGATCAGGACTTTGCTTCTTGCGTTCTGACAGAACGGCAGCAGAGACGTTCCCGTTCCGGATCTGCCTGTTCTCCACACTGCGGCGATACAGACAGAACAGAACCACCTGTTCTTCAGGAACATCCTGGTTCCTCAAACACAGACGGGTTCTGGCGGAACGCTTCAAGAACCTTCTGGCTAAACGGTCACAGAACGGGAGAACAGACCAGGATAACATCGTCTGTTCTGCTTGTTTTCCCATCATGCACCTGTTGAAAAGAACATTAGTGCTCAGAGAACACAGAGGAGATGCAGGGTTCTAATCAGAACCAGAACCTTACCTGGAGTAAACATTTGATCCGTTCTCCTGGAGCCACGATCACCGTGGTGAAAACTCCGGCCAGACAGCCGGACAGGAAGATCTGAGAGTGTCTGCACACAGCGGAACACAGCGGAACACAGTGGAACTCAGCGGAACACAGCGGAACTCAGCGGAACTCAGCGGAACACAGTGGAACTCAGCGGAACTCAGTGGAACTCAGCGGAACTCAGTGGAACTCAGCGGAACACAGTGGAACTCAGTGGAACTCAGCGGAACACAGTGGAACTCAGCGGAACTCAGCGGAACACAGTGGAACTCAGTGGAACTCAGCGGAACTCAGCGGAACTCAGCGGAACTCAGCGGAACTCAGCGGAACACAGCGGAACACAGTGGAACTCAGTGGAACTCAGCGGAACACAGCGGAACACAGTGGAACTCAGCGGAACTCAGCGGAACACAGCGGAACACAGCGGAACTCAGCGGAACTCAGCGGAACTCAGCGGAACTCAGCAGGAAACAACGGAATACAGAAGAATGGAACATAACGGAGCAGAACTGGTTTAGGTTGTAGGGATCAGGGTTTGAGGGTCAAGGTTCAGAGGTCAGGGGTCAGGATTCAGGGGTCAGGGTTCAGGGTTCAGGGGTCATGGTTCAGGGGTCAGGGGTCAAGCCTTCTCACTGCTCAGCCGTCTATAATCACTGACACTGAACAGGTTTGAGTGTTTTCAGGCTTCGTTTCCACGACGACGCTTCAGATGAAAATGCCTCGTTTTTCAATTTCATTCCAGAAAAGATTCAGTTTCTAATGAAACGTTCCGACAGACAGGAAGTGACGTTTGTTCACAGAACAAATCACAACGTTCTGCACAGACCGAGGGTTCAACGCCACAGGTTGATCAGGAGAACGTTCTGCTAAAAGGTTCCTCAAACAAAAGAGTTTTCAGCTTCTCTTTGAGAGTCGACAAGTTCAGCTGTTCAGAGAGACGAGAGGCTCAAGGGCCTGAAAGGACCAGTCTCCGGGGATTCAAACCAACAACCTGAAAGGCTGGAGCGCTGACGTGAGGAAGAGGAGGAAGAGCAGGAGGAAGAGCCCATCAGTGTCACATTCTGACTCTAAAAGGAGGAGGAGCTTCAGGAGGAGGTGTGAGGGGGGCGTGGCCTCCAGTGAGCCAATGACTGACAAGGGGTGTGTGTGTGTGTGTGTGTGTGTGTGTGTGTGTGTGTGTGTGTGTACACAGACATAAATAGAGGAGCATTCCAGGTATTACAAACACAAACAAATGTTTCTGTTATGTGACGACTTCTGAAGGTCACACCGTGTGTGTGTGTGTGTGTGTGTGTGTGTGTGTGTGTGTGTGTGTGTGTTTAAAATCATTTTAACACTTTTCTCACTTGATCATTCTCTTGAATGTTTCAGATCATTACTTGATTTTCATTCTTGAGTTTTTTAACGAAACATTTAAAATTTTCTTCCTCGCCGACTCAACGGACACGTTCATCCATCCATCCATCCATCCATCCATCCATCCATCCATCCATTCATCCATCCATCCATCCATTCATCCATCCATCCATCCATCCATCCATCCATCCATCCATCCATTCTTTCATTCCTGTTTGATTTAACCCAAATGAACATTTCTAAACTCAGATCCATATTCTGTTAACGTCTCATTCATCCAGTTCAGACAGAAAGACTTTCTGCTTCCGCTGGTTCCACTTCATATTCACGACTGTTTATATTCACGACTGTGTTTTTGATGTTTGCGGCTGTTGTGGCTGATGTGTCTCATCATCTGTTCTCGTTATGGTGAACATTACATTAATCAGAAAACTTTGGATCTCTCTCTCTCTCTCTCTCCCCCTCTCTCTCTTTCCATATCTCTCCCCCCTCTCTCTCTCCCCCCTCTCTCTCTCAGTCTCTCTCTCCCCCCCCTCTCTCTCCCTCTCTCTCTTTCCATATCTCTCTCCCCCCTCCCCCCCTCTCTCTCAGTCTCTCTCTCTCTCTCAGTCTCTCTCTCTCAGCCCCCCCCCCCCCTCACGTCAGTGATTGGCTGGGGTCCGGCTGCTGCAGCTGTTTTCCTAAACCGAAGCCGAAGAAGCTGATGGCCATCATGGGGGCCACGCCGGCCAGGGGGGCCGCCATGCCCCTGTAGAGGCCCCGGAGGCCCTGAGGAGAGAGGTCAGGAGGTCACACCACGGGATAAACATACACTCGGCATGACTGTAGCACGACTGTAGTGGAAACACGCTGCAAACAGCAGACTCACCTCTTTGGAGACAGTCTTCCTGAAACAGTCGTACATTCCGGTGTAAACGACGCGCTGAGCAGCTTTAGGCTGCGTCTGGAGCCTGACCTGCAACGCAGGCACGGGGTCAAAGGTCAGTTCTCATGAACACCGCGGAACCTCGGCTCTCTTAGAGCCCGTCAGAACGTCAGCCGCTTCAAGTGAAAACAAACTTTCCTGGAGTTTAGTGAGTCCACGTGTGTTTCCACGGCAACGGAGCGCAGAGACACTGCAGCCCGCCGGGAGAACGGCCCGGTTCCCCGGTTCCGCCCCGCCGGGAGAACGGCCCGGTTCCCCGGTTCCGCCCCGCCGGGAGAACGGCCCGGTTCCCCGGTTCCGCCCCGCCGGGAGAACGGCCCGGTTCCCCGGTTCCGCCCCGCCGGGAGAACGGCCCGGTTCCCCGGTTCCGCCCTGCTGGGAGAACGGCCCGGTTCCCCGGTTCCGCCCCGCCGGGAGAACGGCCCGGTTCCCCGGTTCTGTTGTGGTCGTGTAAACGTGAAACTTTCCTGGAACCAAAACTGAAAAACCACCGGACCCGGACTGTGATCAGCTTCCTGGTGGAACTCTGGGAGTCACCTCAAGTCTGAACCGAGAACCAGGGTCCAGCGCTGGAACAGCAGCCCAGTCTGGGGGAACCCTGCAGAACCAGGGTCCAGCGCTGGAACAGCAGCCCAGTCTGGGGGAACCCTGCAGAACCAGGGTCCAGCGCTGGAACAGCAGCCCAGTCTGGGGGAACCCTGCAGAACCAGGGTCCAGGGCTGGGCCTGCAGCAGCAGGGAGTTCCCGCCGTGCTGCCGGCTGATAACAGACCGTTAACTGACTGACGGTCCAGACGCTGCTGAGTCCAGAGGAGGAGGTTCTGCGCTGGAACCTGATCTCAGCTCAGCTCCTTTCTTCTTCTCCTGTTTTCATTGAGCTGTTTAGTTTTCAGCTGAAGTGTTTTGATCCGTGTGTGTGTGTGTGTGTGTGTGTGTGTGTGTGTGTGTGTGTGTGTGTGTGAGCTGCGGGCAGGCTGCTCTTCTTACTTTCTTTCTCTGAAAACTTAAAAATAGACTCACGGGCTGCAGTGCACGCTCGCGCGCACGCGGAGCGACTTTTTAAGCTGATTTATCAATAATCTCCTCCGAGTCTTCCGGTGAGAACCGAGCAGAAACAAGCAGCGCTGGAGTTACCCCCCCTCACCCCGGGGACCGGGACCGGCACCGGCACCGGGACCGGGTCCCCCCCGGCTCTCACCTTGATGGTGTCCAGCGGGTGTCCCGCCAGCAGCAGGCAGGCCCCCGCCGCCCCCCCCGCCAGGAAGTTCTTCAGCGGAGACACTCGGAGCTCCTCTCCCATCGCGAAGCCTGCAGGAGTCTGAGGTCTGCCGGGACCGGGGGGGGGGCCGTAGGGAGGAGGAGCCGGGGGAGGCCGGCAGGGACCAGCAGGGACCAGCAGGGGCCAGCAGGGGCCAGCAGGGGGCGCTGGCCGCCTGCTGGCTCCTCAGCTTCAGTGACTCTGAAGCTTCTGAAGAGAATCTGAACGAAGCTTTGAGTCCGAATGTGAAACTTTATTGATAAAAGATCCAGAAACAAACCGTCAACCTCCGGACTGCAAGACATTTATTTATTCATCACAGATCCAGGATTTCAAGTCTTCATTCAGTAAAACACTGAAACCGAACCGATCCCTCCTGGATCTTCTGTTGAAAAGAGCAAGGAAGTTACCATGGTAACCCGGGTCACAGGCGTTACCATGGTAACCGGGTGTCATTGAGGCTGCTGTGGCAACCGGGGGAGCCATTGATGTTACCATAGTAACCTGGTGAGTCACTGAGGTTACCATGGTGACCAGGATCCTTCAGGTCCCCATAGCGACCGGGATCACTGAGGTTACCATGGTAATCGGGGGAGTCACTGAGGTTACCATGGTAATCGGGGGAGTCACTGAGGTTACCATGGTAATCGGGGGAGTCACTGAGGTTACCATGGTAATCGGGGGAGTCACTGAGGTTACCATGTCAGGCCAGTCGGACTGAAGCACAGTAGCGCCGTCAGTCTGAGGACGGTCACATGACCCGCTGAGTCCGGAACCTCCGAGTTCTCGGTTCCAGCGTCAGCAGAGCGCCGAGTGGACGAGTCGCCGTGGCGACGGGCAGGCAGAGGGAGCGCTTCTCGTTTTAATGAACACACACGAAGCCTTCAGGAACTCACATCCGATTGGCTCTGTAACCAGGAAGTAGACGTCGAGCCCCGCCCACCGGGCCAAGACGCTGGCCACATGCAGTCTGACAGGAATCAAGTGTCGCCGACTCCAGGGTCGTTTTAAAAACTTTATTTTAATCAAACAACAAAACCTGCAACAGATGAAATCTTCAACAGGAGGAACAGAAACAGGAGCATCAGGTCCGCTTCAGGCCGGGACGAGTCCAGAATGAAAACTGTGAGGTCAGGAGGTCATCTCTGAGAGGGGGAGGGGGAGGGGGTGGAGGAGGAGGAGGAGTGAGCCTCTCGGTACTGCTGGCTCCACGTCTGAGGGTCCTGCTGGTGGAGCTACACACACACACACACACACGCACACGCACGCACACGCACGCACACGCACGCACACGCACACGCACACACCAGTTAAGTGAAGAAGGTCTGTCTCCTCCTCCACCTTTCAGTGAATGTGAGCTCAAACCAGCCAATCACAGATCTTCCCTTCGTGACATCATGGGGGAAACCCCGCCCTCTGGAGGTAGAGCTCCGCCTTCCTGATGTACTAGCAGTAGCTAGCAGTAGCTAGCAGTAGCTAGCAGGAGTCAAACCAGCCCTCTTCCGGCCGAGCCGAGCCGGGCCGAGCCGGGCGCTGCTCCTGGTCACCACTCAGTAGAACGTGACTCAGAGCAGGACCTGCCGAGAGGCTGGCTCGGCGACTGTACGCGGCTCACAATGCGGTGCGCCGTAAATATGGAAAGAGTTTATAGAAAAGCCGCTCACTGAGGGCGAGGTCAATCCGGGGCCTCGCGGAGCAGAAAACACGCTAAGTTACTGCCTCATGAGGATGTTGACAAAACGACTCTAATATTAAAGGGACTCATTATTTTGGCGGTTTCATTCATTTAGATCACAATCGCATTATTGGTCTGAAAAATCACAACGCTCCCGACGCTCTAAACACTCCCCAGGCGGAGTTAGGCCCCGCCCCCTCACCTCGCCCATGAAGCTGAGGATTCTGGGTTTGGACACCTCGTACTCGGCGCGCTGACCCCAGCCGAACTCGAACTCCACCGGGTCCGTGTGCGGGATGCGGATGTACTCCAGGTACCTACACACACACACGCACGCACGCACGCACACGCACACACACACAGAAGCTTAAAGAACCGGCTCAGACCAGCAGGGCCCTGCTGCTCCGCTGCGGGCCTCCTGTCGGAGAGGTCAGAGGTCAGAGGCTCTGGCTGTGGAGCTCTGCAGGACCGACTCTCCTCTGCTGTGCGGTGTGGTATAAACCAGAGCCCGCCTCTGAGCACTGGCTCTGAACACACCAGGGAATCGAACCGCCGACCCCCGGAGCACAGCAGCACTGCACAGACAGCTGAGCTACGTGACGGGGAGGAGGGGGCGGAGCCAGCGGTGACCTCTCACCTCTGACGGACGAACTCCTCGGTCAGCAGCTTCCTGACGTCTCCGAACTCTTCATGTTTCTCTCTGCAGAGATTCACGTCTTAGAAGGTCTGACATGTTCGGCGTTCTCCTGACCGGCGTTCCACTGCTGCGCCGTACGGCACGGCGTTCTCACCGGGGATCGATCCGCAGCTTCTTCAGCGTGCTCCAGACGACGTCTGCAAGACAGCACAGGTTGGTTCTGCCGCCAGAACCCAGGAGAACGCAGAACCCGAGCACTCACTCTCCCTGGCCACGCCCCCTTTCATGAAGATCAGGCCCAGGACGACGAACAGCAGTCCCGTCTTGGGATTGGTGGAGCTGCCGGGGGAGGGGCTTCAGTCAGCACAGCGGTTCTCCGGAGAACGGCGGCGGCGCCGCGCGGCTCCTGGGTTACCTGCTGGGCGGCGCGGCGGCGCTCGGCTCCAGGCTGTTGATCAGGATGTACAGGTGGTTCTTCTGCTCGATCTCCACCAGCTTCAGGCCGAAGACCTGCAGGGCGGAGGACAGACCGGGTCTCCACAAACCCCCCGGGACCCGCCGGGACCTCCACAGAACCAGAACCACAACCAGAACCCGCTCACCTGCTGGAACGTGGCCGCCGCCCTCCTCATGACCTCCGGGTAGATGTTCCGCTGCTCCTTCAGGACGTGTTTGACGATGTCTGCAGGCGGAGGACAGACGGAGGACAGGCGGAGGACAGGCGGAGGACAGGCGGAGGACAGACGGAGGACAGGCGGAGGACAGGCGGAGGACAGGCGGAGGACAGACGGAGGACAGGCGGAGGACAGGCGGAGGACAGGCGGAGGACAGGCGGAGGACAGGCGGAGGACAAGTGGAGGACAGGCGGAGGACAGGCGGAGGACAGACGGAGGACAGGCGGAGGACAGGCGGAGGACAGGCGGAGGACAGACGGAGGACAGGCGGAGGACAGGCGGAGGACAGGCGGAGGACAGGCGGAGGACAGACGGAGGGAGGACAGACGGAGGACGGACAGGCGGAGGACAGACGGAGGACAGACGGAGGACAGGCGGAGGACAGACGGAGGACAGGCGGAGGACAGGCGGAGGACAGGCGGAGGACAGACGGAGGACAGGCGGAGGACAGGCGGAGGACAGGCGGAGGACAGACGGAGGGAGGACAGATGGAGGACGGACAGGCGGAGGACAGGCGGAGGACAGGCGGAGGACAGACGGAGGACAGACGGAGGACAAGTGGAGGACAGGCGGAGGACAGGCGGAGGACAGACGGAGGACAAGTGGAGGACAGACGGAGGACAGACGGAGGACAGACGGAGGACAGATGGAGGACAAGTGGAGGACAGACGGAGGACAGGTGGTCTGAGCGGAGACACTGAGACTCCTCGCCATCTCAGTGTCTCGGTGTCATCGTCAGGACTGCCGTAGTCCACTAGTCCCGCTCAGACCAGGATCCAGTCTCTCAGACCAATCAGCTGCTTCCTCCTAACGACCAGATCAGAGACCAGAGAAGAAGAACCTCCCTGATCCTGGTTCAACAGGGAGACCAGGGGGGACAGAACCCAGATCACCTCCCCAGGGGGTCTGCAGGTCTACAGTGGTCTGGAGGTCTACAGTGGTCTGGGGGTCTACAGTGGTCTGGAGGTCTACAGAAACCTGGTCTACAGTGGTCTGCAGGTCTACAGTGGTCTGCAGGTCTACAGTGGTCTGGAGGTTTACCTGCTCGCCGGATAGCAAACTTCTTCTGGTCTTTTACCAGGAAATACTGGACGACCTCAGCAGTCTGAAACACACACACACACACACACACACACACACACACACACACACACACACACACACACACAGTGACTGGAGGTCATCCACTGTCTGACACCTCACAGTCGGTCCAGTCGTCCAGGTCTTCCTGGGTCTGTCCCGGTCTCCCCGGGTCTCCCCGGTACCTTCTGCTCCAGCTGGCCGGGCGCCAGGCTCTCCATCCCTCTGAGGACCTGCGAGCTGCTGGGCAGGGTGAAGGTCTGGTCGTCCTCGTCCTCCGGCGCAGCCTGGGAACCCGACGGCCTCTGCAGGACCAGAGCAGCTTCAGACTGGAGGGGAACCATTTGATCCAGAACACCTCCAGCGTGCTACGGGAGCGTCACAGACCGCTGCGGTGTTATGAACAGTTCGGTCCCCTGAACAAACAGGAGCTTACTTTGGCCTGAGAGGACGTCTGGGCGCCGGACAGCCGCTTCCTCTGCGCCATGGCGGCACCTCGTCCGACTGCAACAGCGGAACAACACGGTCGCCTGGAGAGCTCGGCTGCTAAAGAACCAACTGATTCCGTTTTCAGAGGGAAGCGACGGACACGGAAGCGCGCGAGCGAGCGGTCCTAAACCCAGGAAGCAGGTCTGAAACACCACAACCCGTCCGCAGAAGACACGC
Organism: Salarias fasciatus; assembly: GCF_902148845.1. Classification (NCBI taxonomy): domain Eukaryota; kingdom Metazoa; phylum Chordata; class Actinopteri; order Blenniiformes; family Blenniidae; genus Salarias; species Salarias fasciatus. The sequence goes on along the minus strand of NC_043764.1, from coordinate 1,598,895 downwards.
GACAGCACGCCGCGCGAGGCCACCGGCGGACAAACGAACAAAAACACTCACTCTGACCGAACAGAAGGTCCCCTCAGCGCTCAACTTCCCGCTGCCGCGATGTTTGGGCGCACGTTAGTGACGTACTGTGACGTAACCCCGGACGCATGCGTGTTACGTCGATGACGTCTAAACGTCCAATCCATTGTGTTAATTCGGGGGCCAAGCCACGGATGGCCAGGGAACGCGTTCCCAGGACCAGCTGTGCTGGGAACCCTATTGTAATTGTTTTAAATTCATTAATTTATTCTAACTCGTGGACTGTCTCGTTTTGTGTTTTTGTCAAATCATGTGTCATTTTGAAAGCTCGTGCTTCATTTAGTCATTGCTGTGGGGATTTGGTGGTTATTTACTGTCGTGTTCTTGTTACATGTTTGGTCTCTGGTCTGAGGCGTGTGTGTCTTCACCACTGCTTTTTCATGGTGACTCATTTGTGAGTCACTTCATGTTTATTTCATTGTTTTTTTTTAATACATTTCCATTTGCTCTGGACTCATCATGTGGAACAGTTTGTGTTTTTAGGTCGTTTCTCATTGAATGTGGTGTTTGGAGTGGTTTATTGAGATCGTTTGGTGACTCCAGTATTCCTTTAAATGGATGCTTTTTGTCATCGTTGTGACTTTGCGTCTCATTTCTTCATCGTTTGTCTCATTGTGTTTGTCCTTTGTTGATTACATTATGTCATTATGTCCTTCGATGCCTGACTTGGATATTTTGTAATTGTTTTCTCCTTTACTTGAAGAAGTATTTGACTCAGTCCGTTTTTCTTTTCGCCTCACCTTTCAGTCAATTTGTGGTAAAAAATTTATAAAAGTCTTTAAACTGATGACATCTTATCTAATTCAGTGTGTTCTAACTTGTCTTCTTTTTTCCCCTTTAGGTTCTAATTGAATGATTTCTGGTCTGTTTTAGTGTTAAGTTTGGATATTTTGGGATGTTTTGCCTCCTTGGGAAACTTGCCTTTTCCCACTGTTTTATTTAATTCTATGTGAATTGTTGTTTTGTTTCTGTCCTTTGTGTCTTCATCGTTGGGTTTTTTGTCTCCTAGTCTTGTTTCTTTTCTAAATGTTTGTCATTTGGTTATTTTCATTCAGTCCTTTACACCTTTTCGACTTTGATTTTTCTTTGTGTGTTATTGGGGAATTTCTGTGCTTCACTGTGTCATGTTGTGTCTTTTCTGGTCTCATTTTGCAGGTTTCGTCCTGTCTGCCCTGGAACGTTTCCGGCGCTGTGATCAGGCTGTTCGGGGTCAGTTCAAGCCGTTCTCACCTCAGTCATTCACAAACCATCGAACTGAAGACACAGCCGGCACGCCGGGTTTCCACTTTCATTTTATTGCTCGGACATAAAGGTAGAAGTTATTTTTATGGAACCAAAGGAACTCCTGTTGACACAAGCGACAGAACAAACACTGACGCTGTTGTGTGTCGTTTTTATTGACAGTAAAATAAAAGACTCCTGAGATGTTTTCTCCCAAAAATACTATAAATCTGCATCAAGAAACAGCATCAGACGATCAGCTGGCCCACAGCTCTGGTTACCGTGGTGACCTGAGAAATCCCGGTCACCACGGTAACCTGAAGAGTCCTGGTTACCAAGGTAACCTGAAGATTCCTGGTTACCACGGTAACCTGAAGAGTCCTGGTTACCACGGTAACCTAAAGAGTCCTGGTCACCACGGTAACCTGAAAAGGTCTGGTGACCACGGTAACCTGAGGACTCCTGGTTACCACGGTAACCTGAGGAGTCCCGGTTGCCACGGTAACCTGAGGAGTCCTGGTTACCACGGTAACCTGAGGAGTCCTGGTTACCATGGTACCTGAAGAGTCCTGGTCACCGACCAATCAGGTCACTGGAATTCCTGGACCTCCTCAAAGTTTTCAGGTGATTCTGAAAAGTTGTAAAAGGTTTAGAAATGTATGAAATTCCAGGGTACCGGTCTGAACTCAATTCAGCATGACAATCAAACAGAATAACAACGTTTTACAACCGACAGCAAAGCTCCCTGAGGAAAAAGATCTGGAAGTGGAGATAAAATTTTAAAACGATAAAAATTATAAGAATTCACGTCAATTGGAAAGAAAGAGTTCACGATCTGCCAGATGCTAACATCTGATCACCTCATCTGACGTTTCTGGAGCCTGGAGTCAGCTGTGAAAACATCTGTTTCCTGATGCAGAGAAACCAAACAGATCTGACGACAGCGAGCGGGACGCTGCCGTACGGCTAGCAGGACGCCGCCGTACGGCTAGCAGGAGGCACGCTGTGGCGTCGGGCAGTTAGCGGGAAACGTGCTGCTGGCGTCCTGATGCGTGGAAACAGGAAGTAGAGTACTGTCTGTCCTTCATGTTGCGGAGCGCTCCGCCCCACGCCGCCCTGCTCTCGCCCCGCTCCACTGCGGCGTCCGGGAGCTTTACTCGCCGCCGCGGCGGTGGGTCCTGGGTCCTGCGGTGGGATGCGGCGCCTCCCGGCAGGGGTCCATCGGGACGGCCCCCTGCTGTCAGATGTGATCCGGAACTGTCTGCAGGGCCTCCGACGGGTCGCGATCCACATCCACGTTCTGACAGACAAACG
>NC_043764.1:1586282-1591282 GCF_902148845.1 Salarias fasciatus | reverse complement strand
CACCCCCCGCCCCAGCACCCCCCCCCCCCCCCCCCCGCCCCACTGCCCCCCCCCCCCCCCCCCCCGACTCCTGGTAAACAGACTTTCACCTTGATATTCTCCGCGATGATTTCTGGATCGTCACACAGCGACTCGACAAAGAACACCTGAAACACAACAACAGTCAGCTGGTGGTCTCTCCTTAGCAACAACAACCACCTGACCAACAACAATCACATGAACAACAACAACCACACGAATAACAACAACCACACGAACTACAACAACGACAATCACATGAACAACAACAACAACAACCACACGAATAACAACAACGACAATCACATGAACAACAACCACTTAAACTACAACAACCACACGAACAACAACAATCACATGAATAACAACAATCACATGAACAACAACAATTACATGAACAACAGCAATCTCATAAACAACAGCAATCACATGAACAACAACAACCACACGAATAACAACAACCACAACAACAACGACAACCACTTGAACAACAACAATCACATGAACAACAACAACCACATGAACAACAATCACATGAACAACAACAGCAATCACATGAACAACAACAACAACCACCTGAACAACAACCACATGAACAACAGCAATCGCATGAACAACAACAACAACAACCACCTGAACAACAACCACATGAACAACAACAGCAATCACATGAACAACAACAACAACAACAACCACCTGACCAACAACAATCACATGAACGACAACAACCACACGAATAACAACAACACGAACAACAACAATCACATGAACAACAACAACCACATAAACTACAACAACAACAACAACGACAACGACAATCAACGACAACGAACAACAACAACAACGACAATCACATGAACAACAACAACAACCACATGAATAACAACAACGACAATCACATGAACAACAACCACTTAAACTACAACAACCACACGAACAACAACAATCACATGAATAACAACAATCACATGAACAACAATCACATGAACAACAGCAATCTCATAAACAACAGCAATCACATGAACAACAACAACGACCACATGAACAACAACAATCACATGAACAACAACAGCAATCACATGAACAACAACAACAACCACCTGAACAACAACAGCAATCACATGAACAACAACAGCAATCACATGAACAACAACAACAACAACCACCTGAACAACAACCACATGAACAACAACAGCAATCACATGAACAACAACAACAACCACCTGACCAACAACAATCACATGAACAACAACAACCACACGAATAACAACAACCACACGAACAACAACAATCACATGAACAACAACAACCACATAAACTACAACAACCACACGAACAACAACAATCACACGAACACCAACAATCACATGAACAACAACAACAACCACATGAACAACAGCAATCACATGAACAACAACAACAACCACCTGAACAACAACCACATGAACAACAGCAATCGCATGAACAACAACAACCACATGAACAACAACCACATGAACAACAACAACCACACGAACAACAACAAAAACAACAACGGGAAACCTTGTAGCCGTTGTCCTTGGCGAAGTTGAGGATGAGGTCCCGGCGGTCCGGAGTGGTGTTGGTGGCATCGAAGACCTGGAAGAAGACCAAGAGATGATTCAACCAGGGAGGAGGAGGAAGAGGAGGAGGAGGAGGAAGAGGACGAGGAGGAGGAAGAGGAGGAGGAGGAGGAGGAAGAGGACGAGGAGGAGGAAGAGGACGAGGAGGAAGAGGAGGAGGAGGAGGAGGAGGACGAGGAGGAAGAGGAGGAGGAGGAGGAGGAGGACGAGGAGGAAGAGGAGGAGGAGGAGGAGGAGGAGGAGGAAGAGGAGGAGGAAGAGGAGGAGGAGGAGGAGGAGGACGAGGAGGAGGAAGAGGACGAGGAGGAAGAGGAGGAGGAAGAGGAGGAGGAAGAGGACGAGGAGGAAGAGGAGGAGGAAGAGGAGGAAGAGGACGAGGAGGAAGAGGAGGAAGAGGAAGAAGAGGAGGAGGAGGAAGAGGAGGAGGAGGAGGAAGAGGACGAGGAGGAAGAGGAAGAAGAGGAGGAGGAGGAGAGGAGGAGGAGAGAGTGACTCAGATGGAGAGACTGGAGCTGAAAGAAGAGACGATGGAGAAGAGAGAATATTAAAGAAGTAGGAGTGACAGAACCAGGACCAGGGACCAGAGAACAGGGACCAGGGACCCACTGCTTGGGGACTAATCCAGGATATCTGGGTGATCCTGGATTACCTAATCCTGGATCCCGTTGCTCAAAAGTAGGATAGGATCAGGATTCAGTCTACTCCAGACCAGGACTAGGTCCAGGATCCAGTCTGCTCCAGATCTTTCTGGAATCTCTCTCTGCACATGCTCAATAGAAGAACAGAGAGCAGGATTTCCTCCAGAGTGTCGTGACTCCTGGTCCAGATTCTCCTGGTCCCAGTCCAGATTCTCCTGGTCCTGGTCCAGGTTCTCCTGGTCCCGGTCCAGGTTCTTCAGGTCCAGGTTCTCCTGGTCCATTGTTAGTGTTCTGGTGTACTCTTCTCTGCAGCACTGAGTGGTTTCTTCACTAAAACGAACAACAGCTCCATCTAGTGGACCAGCAGGAGAACTGCATGTTCTCCAGAGCGGCACTGTGTCCACGGGACGTTTCACTCCTCTCGAGTTAACATCGTGGACGAAGCAGAGAGAGCAGTGGAACCGAGCAGAACCGAGCAGAACCGAGCAGAACCGAGCAGAACGAAGAAATGGAGGCAGAAGAACCAAACAGACAGAACCAGTGGAAATAACGGTTCTGGGTTCTGGACACTCACCACCACCTGACCCAGCTCTCTGGTGAAGTACTCGCATACGTCCTGCAGGGCGGCGACAGCACAGGCCCTGAAACACACACACACACACACACACACACACACACACACACACACACACACACACACACACACAAAACGCTGAGCTAACGTTTCAGGTTCAGCTGTGATCTCGGTACCGTGGGATCAAACGGAGAGCGGCTGGCGGTTCTCCAGCGGTTCTCCAGCGGTTCCGGGTAAAGTGGTCCGGGTTTGTGGTTCAGAACCGTACCTGCGTATCTTCATGGCCTCTTCATTGTCGGGTCGGAAGAACTCGTAGCTGTTGTAGGAGCGCGTGGCGTCGCGCCGGTACTGACCGATGTTGAACACTGAAAGAACGAAAAGAACCACGTCCATCACCAGACCTCAGCCCGGTCCGGCAGCAGGCCAGAAACCGACTCCAGGACCCCGAGAGTTTCTGCAGGGCCGTGTTTCTGCCCGGACCCGCCGGCGCCGGGGGCGGAGCCGGGGGTGGAACCGCTACCTTTGGTGGTGACGCCGATCCAGTTGAGGTATCTGGTGAGCTTCTTGGAGATGTAGGTCTTCCCCCGAGCCGGCAGGCCCACCATCACGATCATGGTGGGAGAGTTGGTGAACTGAGGAACCGACGCTGGAACCAGAAGAACAGGAGAACCTTCACACTCTGAACGGTCACGAACCTTGCTGGCAAGCTGAATTCTTGCGGTATTTTTTCTCACACACCTCGAGAATCCATCTTGTACCGCTCACGCGATGCGCTCGGGATAGGATTTTTTTTCGACCAATCACATGTCGTTTAGGGCGGGACCTGAAGCTTTGACGGAAGCAGGAAGTGACGGACTGCTAATAATATTAGCATGGCTAGCGAAAACAACGGATGTCCCGACAGCGATTAAATCTGTTTTGGATGAATCCTCTATTGCGTTTTTGAAAAACGATCGGCAAGAGGTTTTTTCTTTGCAGTGATTGGCTGAAACCAAACATGGTTGTCCAGCCAGTCCACCAGAGTCCAGAGTGGACCAAACCAAGTCCACCAGAGTCCAGAGTGGACCAAACCAAGTCCACCAGAGTCCAGAGACTCCAGCAAACCAAACCCATTAAAAGCGTCTCTCTCTCTACTGAACTCCAGGGTCGTTTACACAAACATGAAGTAGAAACGGGAGAACGTGGTCCGTGTTCTCCGTCGTCCATGTCTACAGTGCGTTGTTCTCTTAGGATGTGTGTTCTCTCAGGATGTGTGTTCTCTCAGGATGTGTGTGTTCTCTCAGGATGTGTGTTCTCTCAGGATGTGTGTCTCTCAGGATGTGTGTGTTCTCTCAGGATGTGTGTGTTCTCTCAGGATGTGTGTTCTCTCAGGATGTGTGTGTTCTCTCAGGATGTGTGTGTTCTCTCAGGATGTGTGTCTCTCAGGATGTGTGTGTTCTCTCAGGATGTGTGTGTTCTCTCAGGATGTGTGTTCTCTCAGGATGTGTGTGTTCTCTCAGGATGTGTGTGTTCTCTCAGGATGTGTGTTCTCTCAGGATGTGTGTGTTCTCTCAGGATGTGTGTGTTCTCTCAGGATGTGTGTTCTCTCAGGATGTGTGTGTTCTCTCAGGATGTGTGTTCTCTCAGGATGTGTGTGTTCTCTCAGGATGTGTGTTCTCTCAGGATGTGTGTGTTCTCTCAGGATGTGTGTGTTCTCTCAGGATGTGTGTGTTCTCTCAGGATGTGTGACTCCAGAACACAGTTTTCAGAACGTCGTCTTGTAAACGTGAAACATTTCTGAATAGAAACAAGAAAATGACATTTTCAGCTGAAACGTTGCTGTGGAAACCAGTGTGGAAACCAGTCCATCAAACAGCTCTGAAGGGAACCGATAGACGAGACACCAAGAAATGAGACATGAAGAAATGAGACAGGAGGACATGAGACAGGAGGACATGAGACGAGAATCAGGTGAGTCTCGTGCTCAGCAGTCATTCTGAACTGTTTTCTCACACGTGGATCTGAGCACACACACATTTGACCTCTGACATGAATACACACACACACACACACACACACACGTGCTGACCCGGCGTCCCTGGGGACACACTGACTGAGTGGAAGAACACAAACAAACACGAGTCCGAGTTGACTGAGTTCACTCGTCCACTGCTGCTGACAGAGGGACGG
>NC_043764.1:1553782-1583782 GCF_902148845.1 Salarias fasciatus | reverse complement strand
TTCAGACCCTCCAGACCCTCTAGACCCTCCAGACCCTCCAGACCCTTCAGACCCTCCAGACCCTTCAGACCCTCCAGACCCTCCAGACCCTCCAGACCCTCCAGACCCTCCAGACCCTTCAGACCCTCCAGACCCTCCAGACTCTTCCTCCTGCTTGACTGTTGCTTTCAGACGATGGTTAAAGTTTATCTCCGTAATCAGAGTTAGAAAAAAGCGGCAATGCTGATCGCCGAGGGCCTGCGGGGGGAAGGGGGGGGGGGGGGGGGGGGCTCAGGGGAGCCATCTTCACCGTGTGACGTGAACGTGGGAAACAGCGTTTTCACGGTGTGGGAGGGGCTGCCTCTCTGAGCAGCAGAAACACGGGCAAAGCTCAAACACACAGGCACAAAGGAAAAAAACGCTTTGGGGAGTTTTTGGTGAGAACAACTATAGAACAAGGTTAAAACACACAGAAAGTGAATTTTGCCTGATGCAGCCCCTTTAAGAGAAGCGTCAGTCAAACGCCGTCCTTTAAAAGATGGCAGGAGAAACTTACAGTCGGAGCGGATTCCATTCACAGGCGACTCCTCACAAAAACCTCATGTTCAACATGTTTCAATGTAAATTCACCGCCTGTTCGACTGCTCCAGCCCAGCATGACGCTGTTCTCACACTCGTCCATCTCCTCTCATCCAGATCACAACCGCTGTCGGAGGAAACAACTCCGGTTACAACGAGAAACTTGGTGAAGCGTGATCTCTGCTGGGATGTGAGAGCAGGACGACTGTTGATGTGAGAGCAGGCCGACTGTTGATGTGAGAGCAGGCCGACTGTTGATGTGAGAGCAGGCCGACTGTTGATGTGAGAGCAGGCCGACTGTTGATGTGAGAGCAGGACGACTGTTGATGTGAGAGCAGGCCGACTGTTGATGTGAGAGCAGGCCGACTGTTGATGTGAGAGCAGGCCGACTGTTGATGTGAGAGCAGGACGACTGTTGATGTGAGAGCAGGACGACTGTTGATGTGAGAGCAGGACGACTGTTGATGTGAGAGCAGGACGACTGTTGCCACACTGTAGAGGTGTTAGACCTCCACAACATAACAGAAGTGTCGTGTTGCCATGTCAACAGGTATGCAACAAGTGATGCATGCTGGGAAATGCCCTCAGCCGGTGTGTTTACACATGTTTACGTTCTACTTTGCATAACTGCTGCTAAGTTTGGACGACTTCCAAGAAGAGATATAAATAGAGCAGCCCCTCCGCCCCCCCCCCACCCCCCCCCCCCCACCCTCCACCTCAGCTGGATCAGCTGATCAATGCATGAAATACACACATGGTTGTGTTTGGGTTGATTAAAGGATCCCAGTGAGCGCCGACGGCTCCGGGCCGGAGGAGGTCACCGGCCCAGTGAGAGGTCAGAGGTCAGAGGGGGGAGGGGGGGTGATGGGGGGTAGAGAGAGACAGAGACAGACTGACTGGAGACACAGACTGCAGATTAAGAGAAATCAAACCTCACCTGTGCTCTCGCAGCGCACGCGCCGCGTCCGGCGCACCGGAGGAGCAGCCTGCCGCCGCCGCCGCTGCTGCTGCTGCTGCTGCTGCTGCTCGCGCTCCATTCCGGTCTGAAGACACCGCGACACGTGGGCCCCCTCCACCCCCCCCCCCCCCCATTCCCCCCCCCCCCCCCCCCCCCCACCCGCATCACCAACAACCCCGGAGCAGCAGCAGCGGCGACGCGCCTCATCTGCGCGCGCACGCAGCAGAGCGTGTTGCGTCGCCTCCACCCTCTGCCGCGTGCGCGGAAATTGGGTGCACACGCACAGACAAAACACGCGCGCGCGGCACCACAGGCACGCACGAGCGCACACATGACAAGACACTGACAGCAGCACCTCGCACGCATGTGTGTTTGCATGCGCGCACATTCACGAGCGCGCGCTTCACTCGTCATTGGTGCCCGCGATCAGCAGTTTGGTCACGAGGCAGCGCGCGCGCGCCCTGCTGGGTGAACCGGGAGGCAGGAAGGAGCCTGGTCTTCCTCTGCTTCTCCTAACATTAGCGTGCACGTGCGATCCCAGCCGTGCACAGGAATCAGCTGCGCCTCGTGCGTGCGTGCGAGCGTGCACGCATGTGCGTACTGACCGTGCGGCCGCTGGAACCGGAGCGTCCTCCCGGCGGGGCCCGCCGCCTCCCCTCCGTCCTGCGGAACGGCCGCTCCGTTCATCCGGTCTGGCAGAGTCCGGGACGGTCCGGCCCCCCTCCCGCACGTCCCGCACGCCCCGCAGCTCCCGCGCCTCCCCCGCTCCTCTGGTTCGCTGAGGTCGCCTCCTCCCGAGGAGCCGGTCCTCCCGGTTTGACCCCCCTGCTCACATCTCTCCTCCTTGGAGACAATGACGGGATGCTTTTGCCTCCGGCAGCCACGCCCCCTGCCTCCATAAGCCCCTCCCCCTCGGGATGCTGTGCTGTTCCTCTAACCCCCCCCCCCCCACCACCACCACCACTCAAGTCCTTGAAGATGAGTCTCATCTCCGTCCAGCAGCTCCGACGTCTCTGGAGTCCAGAGCTGAACACAGACAGTTTCGGGCAGGGGGGGTCCAGGTCCAGTCCTGAGGGTCTCTGGTCCTGGGGGGTCTCAATGATTTCTTCATTGTCAAATGAAACATCAAGAACCACAGCTGGAACCAGTTGTGTTGCATCTGGAACAGACCTGAAACCTGCAGGACCGGAGACCCCCCAGGACCAGAGAACCCCCATAACCAGAGACCCTTCAGGACTGGAACCCCTCCAGGCTGGAGGCTGATCTGTTTGGAGGAACTGAGGTTCTTCACACGCTGCAGGGATCTCAGGACAGGAACAGGAACTCAAGACAGTTCTGAGAGGAACTGGTCCTGGTCCTGATCACGAACTGATGCTGATCTGATCCTAATTAGGATAAGATCCGGATCTGAACTAATCCTGATGCTCAGCTGATCCTGATCTGGCTCTGAGCTGAGCCTGATCCTGAAGTGGTTCTGAGCTGATCCTGCTCAGATCCTGGACTGATGCTGATCCCGTTCAGATCCTGGACCACCGGATGATTTAATCAGGGACTCCATCTCTTCCGATTGGTCGGTTCCAGATCACCTGATCCACTTGTTTTCCCGTTGTAGCTGCTGTGCTGACGGTGTTGTCCTGGTGTTCTCACGCTGTAGCGTCGGTTCCTGTGGGAGATTTCACTCTGACTTTGAAACGTTGTCTTCGTCTTTGACTTTATTTATTGCGGCTGTGGTTTTCAGTGGAACTGTAGTCTGGGTGTTGAAGTTTCTGTACTGATGTTGTAACTTTTGTGTTTGTGTGATGTCTTCTGAATTCACATTGTAGTTTTTCTGTTGTGGTTTTCTTTTGTATTCATGCCTGTTGTAACTTTGTATCAATTGTAGTTTTCTTGTAAAGGTGTATCTACACTGTCGCTTTCTTATTGATGGCGTAACTTTTATATTGACAGTGTAACTTTTATCTGTTGTAGCTTTTACATTGTTGGAGCTTTTTATTCATCTTGTAACTTTTGTTTTTACATTGTAGTTTTTGTTGTAGCATTTTTTCTGTTGTATTCTTGTAAATGAGCGCTTGTTTTCACATTGTAACTTTGCAGGTGATGTTGTCCTGTTGGCTTCATGGAACCTGGACCATCATGCACTGGGGCGGTTTGCAGCTGAGTGTGACGCCACAGGGATGAGGATCAGCACCTCCAGGTCCGAGGCCATGGTCCTGGTCCTGGACCAGAAGAAGGTGGAGAGACTCTGGTCCAGGTGGAGGAGTTTTCTTGTTCTCGAGTGGAGGAAGGGTGGAGAGGCTGACAGGAGGGTGGAGGAGAGGCTGACAGGAGGGTGGAGGAAGGGTGGAGGAGAGGCTGACAGGAGGGTGGAGGAAGGGTGGAGGAGAGGCTGACAGGAGGGTGGAGGAGAGACTGACAGGAGGGTGGAGGAGAGGCTGACAGGAGGGTGGAGGAGAGACTGACAGTAGGGTGGAGGAGAGACTGACAGGAGGGTGGAGGAGAGGCTGACAGGAGGGTGGAGGAGAGGCTGACAGGAGGGTGGAGGAGAGGCTGACAGGAGGGTGGAGGAGAGGCTGACAGGAGGGTGGAGGAGAGACTGACAGTAGGGTGGAGGAGAGGCTGACAGTAGGGTGGAGGAGAGGCTGACAGGAGGGTGGAGGACAGGCTGACAGGAGGGTGGAGGAGAGACTGACAGGAGGGTGGAGGAGAGGCTGACAGGAGGGCGGAGGAGAGGCTGACAGGAGGGTGGAGGAAGGGTGGAGGAGAGGCAGACAGGAGGGTGGAGGACAGGCTGACAGTAGGGTGGAGGAGAGACTGACAGGAGGGTGGAGGAAGGGTGGAGGAGAGGCAGACAGGAGGGTGGAGGACAGGCTGACAGTAGGGTGGAGGAGAGGCTGACAGGAGGGTGGAGGAGAGACTGACAGGAGGGTGGAGGAAGGGTGGAGGAGAGGCTGACAGGAGGGTGGAGGACAGGCTGACAGGAGGGTGGAGGAGAGGCTGACAGGAGGGTGGAGGAAGGGTGGAGGAGAGGCTGACAGGAGGGTGGAGGACAGGCTGACAGGAGGGTGGAGGACAGGCTGACAGGAGGGTGGAGGAGAGGCTGACAGGAGGGTGGAGGAGAGACTGACAGGAGGGTGGAGGAGAGGCTGACAGGAGGGTGGAGGAGAGACTGACAGGAGGGTGGAGGAAGGGTGGAGGAGAGGCTGACAGGAGGGTGGAGGAGAGGCTGACAGGAGGGTGGAGGAGAGGCTGACAGGAGGGTGGAGGAGAGGCTGACAGGAGGGTGGAGCAGCAGCTGCAGGGATCAGTCGTGGTTTCGGTCCGTTGTGGTGAAGAAGGAGCTGAAAGGAGAAGCTCTGGATTTACCGTCAGTCTGCATTCTACCCTCACCTCTGGTCCTCAGTCTGGGTCAGGACCAGAGGACAAGATCCAGATACAAGAGGCTGAAATGAGCTTCCTCTGTAGGGGACTGGACTCCCTTAGAGACAGGGGGAGGAGCTACATCAGCAGGGAGGAGCCGGGAGTAGAGCTGCTCCTCCTCCACATGGAGAGGAGCAGTGAGGAGCTCAGCTCGTCTTCAGGATGGAACCTCCTGGACGCCTCCCTGGGGACGAGCATGTCCCACCAGGAGGAGGACCCGGGGAAGACCAGGACACGCTGGAGAGACTATGTCCTCCTGGAAGAGCTGGGAGCAGAGTTTGGGGACAGGAAGTCTGGGGACAGGAAGTCTGGGGACAGGAAGTCTAGGCATTTCTGCTGAGACTGCTGCCCCCTAGACCCAGTCCCAGAGAAGCGTTGGAAGATGGTTGGATGGATGGATGGTTGGATGGATGGATGGATGGTTGGATGGATGGATGGATAACTGTAGTCTTCGTTCCCACTGTAGCTTCTTATTGTATGTTGAAGCTTGTTCATGTTGTGACTTTTTCATTCTTGTAGGTTTTCTATACTCACGTTGTAGTTTCTGTGTTTCTGTGTTCTTGTATTTGTGTTGATCACAACAAAACAAACAGCCGCAGCAGCCGGAGTGACGAGTGTTCAGGATATGCGTTGTCCATGTTTATTTGTTAGTTGACAGTCTGGGGTTAGTTGGTCGGTTACAGTACAGCGCAACGATGCAACAAGCAGGTACAACATCAGCACACCTCAGTATTGCAGTCCCCCCCCCCCCCCCCACCATTCTCTCCCTGCTAGATCCTGTGATATGGGTGTATTTCATGGTGTTACGTTGTCAGCATAACGATAATAGCGCTACTGCCGTTAGCTGTTTATTGATAACTCAAGTTTTTTGTATTTTCTTTTTTTTTTAAGTATCTTGGTATTTTCATCATATGTATAAAAGAAGGCTGCAACAGGCGGCTGTACAGACGGACGGGCGGCTGTACATACAGCTGTACAGACAGACAGACGGCTGTACAGCCAGACAGGCGGCTGTACAGATAGATGGAGCTACAGACGGAGGGACGGCTGTACAAACGGCTGTATAGACGGACGGCTGTACAGACAGATGGACGGCTGTACAGACGGACGGACGGCTGTACAGACGGCTGTACAGACGGACGGACGGCTGTACAGACGGCTGTACAGACGGCTGTACAGACGGACGGACGGCTGTACAGACGGCTGTACACACGGACGGACGGCTGTACAGACGGACGGCTGTACAGACGGCTGTACAGACGGCTGTACAGATGGACGGACGGCTGTACAGACGGCTGTACAGACGGACGGACGGCTGTACAGACGGCTGTACAGACGGACGGCTGTACCTACAGTCAGCCTCAGAGCAGAGCGACCGGCCGCAGCAGCGTCCAAACTTCAGACACAACAAGGCAACAGGTGGAGTGAAGTTCTGAGACGAGAGGAAGAGAAACAGGAAGCTCTGAGGAATCGGACCGACGCCCGCCCGGGTTCTCCGGTTCTCCGTCTGAAGTCTGGAATCACGACTGTCTAAAACCCGTCAGGAAAAACCCACAAAGAGCCCAGAGGGACGTCCAGGTGGTCCTTTCTGTCCTGTCCATGCAGACGTCCTGCATTTCAACCCCCAACTCACCCCTGCTTTACCCCCCCACCCCCCCTCCCCCCCCTCCCCCCAAGAGGTTCTCCAGGACCCAGAGGTTCTCCAGACCGAGTCTCGGTCTGTTGGGGGAAATGTAACCAGCCTCGTCGTCTTCAGGACGTCCAGAGCGTCTCTTCGGTCTTTGTGGGATTTTTCTCCAGAGAGTCTCGTCCTTCCAGCTCGGGTCCAAATCACATGGTCCGGTCAGACGGGGGACGTCTGTCCCGTCCGCCGATCCGAAGGCAACGAAACAAACACGTCCTCCACCCGGGGACAAGCATCTGTCCACATCTGGCACGGCGGACAAACATTTCCCAACTGTCAAAATCTTCTCTACTCGCTACGAATCAAGTGTCGGCGCTACGACTCTACTGGGCTAAACGTCCCCGGGCTTCTAGAGGGCGGGGGGCAGGGGCAGGAGACCCCGGGGTGGGGTGGGGCGGGGGGATGGTACAAAAAGCTGCAGCGAAGAAGCGCCGCCGTACAAAACTCAAACGGAGCAACAGATTTTAAGAAAAACTTCAGTCGTCTTATAAAAGAAGCCATGAAATAAAAAAGACAATCTCCAGGTTCTATTTACATTCAGAGAGCGAGGCGGCGGTCCGGGATGCTACAGAGGACCCTCCACCCCCCCCCGTCACCCTCCACCACCCTCCATCACCCTCCATCACCCTCCATCACCCTCCATCACCCTCCATCACCTCAGGCCTCCATGTGAGCTGGGTGTGTGTGTGTGTGTGTGTGTGTGTGTGTGTGTGTGTGTGTGTGTGTGTGTGTGAGTGTGTGTGTGAGTGTGTGTGTGTGTGTGTGTGTGTGTGTGTGTGTGTGTGTGTGTGTGTGTGTGAGTGTGAGTGTGAGTGTGAGTGTGAGTGTGTAAACCTGGACTAGAAAAGGCAAGACATCCTGTAAACATGCTGGAATGTATTGAGACTGTGTGTGTGAGAAAGAGAGTGTGTGTGTGTGTGAGCGTTTTTGAGCGTGTGTGTGCATGTGTGCGTGTGTGTGTGTGTGTGTGTGTGTGTGTGTGTGTGTGTGTGTGTGTGTGTGTGTGTACCATGGCAGGCAGTGGATTCAGGAGTGGTTTGTCCCTTTTTGTTTGGTTGTTTTGTTTGTGTGTGTGTGTGTGTGTGTGTGTGTGTGTGTGTGTGTGTGTGTGTGTGTGTGTGTGTGTTTGTCTAGCTGGGCCGGTTGAGGATGCTGGACATGGAGGGGGCGATGGGTGGCGGCGGGGCGGCGTTGACGGGGGAGGCGGGGCCGGAGCTCTCGTTGCCGGGGGCGACGGGCCCGCGGCCGCTGTACTGGCCGATGAAGGAGCCGTCCTCGTTGAACTGGATGTCCACGCTGTCTCCGTACTCCGCCAGCGAGTCGTCGCTGCCCAGCTTGCTGTCGCCGCAGAGCGACGGCTGGCTGCCCGAGTGCTTCTCGTCACCGTCGCTGCGGGACAACACGACGGTTAGAACAGCAGGAAGACCGGCGCCGGCTAGCGTTAGCATCACAGCTGACAGCATCAGGGCGCCATCCCTGAAGCTAGAGTTAGCATCACAGCTAACAGCATCAGGGCGCCATCCCTGAAGCTAGAGTTAGCATCACAGCTAACAGCATCGGGACACAATCCAATGAATTCTCATCGAAGCTAGCATTAGCATCACAGGTGGTCTAGATCGGGATGCGATCAAATGGAGTTCTTACTGAAGCTTGCGTTAGCATCACAGCTAACCATATTGGGACACGATCTGTCAAGATCTTACTGAAGCTAGCTTTAGCATCACAGCTAGTGTTAGCATCACAGACGGTCTGGAACCACAGCGCCGGCTTGTAGAGCGCCTTGCTGCTCAGTTTGTCCAACTCGGTGGAACGTATCGAGAACGTCCAGCAGTGGAGTGGAAATGTTCGCTTTCAGCTGGGAAACGAATCAGCGCCGCCGTGAATTTGACTGTTTTACTTCTGAAATGTTGAGTCAACAGGATAAAACTAGCTTCAGTGCTAGCTCTGGCTGCGTTAGCTTTGCTAGCTGGTGCTACACTGTTAAAACGTAACAGCAGGATTCAGCTGTCGGGTTCATATTTTGGACCGAAGCTCAGATGGATCCTAACGTGACTCAGGGTAAATGAAACGTACGAACAAACATCTGTCACAGAGAGAAACCTCACCTCTCCAGAGATCTGCAGCCATTGGAGACAGAGAAGAAGAAAGTCACATGATCAGCAGAGGAAGAGGAAACAGCAGCGGCCGTCAGTCTGAGTCTGACTGCAGGATTAGTGAGGAGAGAAGAAGAAGTGTGGCCGGCCGCTCCGGCGGTACCTGTACTCCCCGAACGTCTCGTCCTTCATGGGCCGAGCTTCAGAGTCCACCTCCTTGTCCTCTTTGTCTTTGACTGCAGGTGAAAACAAAGCGACCCCCCACCGTCAGGCCCTGGGACACGGCAGCGGGACGGCGGCGACGGCGGCGGCGGCGGTTGTGGCAGCGGTGGCGGCGGCGGCGACCTACCTGCGTATTTCCCTCCTCGGCTGCGTTTGATGAGGCAGAGGATGAGCAGGATCAGAACCAGCAGCACGACGGCGCTGATGAGTCCGATCAACCAGCCCTGAGCGGCGAAACCCCCGGGAACCTCCCAGGGCACTGGGGGGGAGGGGTCACATCATCACCATCATCACCATCAACACCATCATCATCATCATCATCACCACCATCATCACCCCCCCCTTACCCGGCCCGGTGGTCGCCGCCCTGCGGCTCCACAGCGTGGCGTTCCCCAGCGACACCATCAGGTTGTAGGCGGAGCCTGGCTGGAGGCCCGTCAGGACGTAGAAGCCCTGGGTGGAGTTCACCACCTCCGACTCCTTCCACGCGCTTCCCGGCGGAGCTGAGAGGACGAGAGGAGAACCGTTCGCTGCAGCGGACCGTCACGGCACCTCAAGGGAAACTGAGGCCAGACTTTGACCTTTGAACTTCCAGTCGGTTTTTCCTCCTGGCTGATGTGTCAGTCGGGATGGGGCCAGGGTTCAGTTCTGTTGTCGGAAGGGACCGAGTTCCGTCGGTACTACTGAGTGCCGATTCACGTTAAACCCAACGGTACCATGTCTTGGTCCCTGTGTGTGTGTGTGTGTGTGTGTGTGTGTGTGTGTGTGTGTGTGTGTGTGTGTGGTGGGGTTCCGAGCCAGACCTGAACGCAGCAGAGCGTAACGCCATCAGTCGCCGATCGTTCGGTAAACAGCAGCGCGGCTCGTGGAAGGTTCCGGATCACGCTACAGATTTCGCTCAGAAAGCTCCTGGCGAAGAACCAGGTCTACTGCTGCGACTAGGGACGTCCCGATCCGAGCACGAGATCAGAGATCAGGCTCGATCACGTGTTCGCAAACTCGATCGGAATCAGACGTTACCTCCTGTTCCGGAGTTATTTTCATGACTTTTTAATCAGATCTAGAGTTCGGCGGCTCAGAGCGGGTCTGTCCTCCACAGAGGAGGCCAGATCAATGCTTCATGACATAATTTTCTTTCTGTGACGCTATTGGCTGCAGCGGCAGCGTGGAGCTAGCAGCGTGGAGCTAGCAGTGTGGAGCTAGCAGTGCTAGCAAGTCTGACCGGACCGGGACTCGGCTTCGGTATTGACTCCGACTCGGACTCACCGGCAAAAAAAAATCCCGATTGGGACATCCTTACCTACGACTCCTGCATTCAGCACCATTAGCATGCTAGCACACTAGCATAGCATCTGCTAGCGACTCGCCTGCAGCTAGCAACAAATTAGCAATTATCAACACACAAAAGTGCGGAGAACCGGTACCACTGAGGACCGGTGCCTGGGAATCGGCTGAAATGTGAACGTTGTTTTGAAAGACGACCGGAGGACGGATGAGGAGGACCGGGCGTCCAGCCTGTCCTCTCAGGACGTCCACGGCGCTTCAGCTGCTGGACAGACTGGACGGTCCGTCCAGCGGGACTCTTACCGTCGGCCTTAATGTACTGGAAGTGGAAGCCTTGGTTCCGGTCACGTTCTCCGGGAACCCAGGTCAGGTTGAAGGACGTGTTGCCGGGGACGACAGTGATATTTGACGGAGGAACTGCAGAAAACACAGAACAGGTTGAAGCCGAGAGCCGCTCCGCCGGGCGGGGCGAGAGGCGAGCTGCCGCCGCCGTTCCACCTCCGTCCAGCAGGGTGGCGCCGCTGCGCTCGATGGGACGCCCGTCCCCGGCGGCGGTGCGGGCGATCACTTTGAAGGTGTACTGGCTGTTGGGGTCCAGGGAGTCCAGCTCGATGTGGGTCACGCTCGGGTCCATGATCATCACGATCTGCAGCAGGCTGTCCCGGCTCGCCACCTCTGCAGGGGGACAGGGGGACCGGGTCAGGAGGCGGTTACCACGGCAACCAGGACAACTGGGGGCACCGAGACAACCGGGACAAACAGGGAAACCGGGACAACAAGGGCAACAAGAAAAACCAGGATAAGCAGGTCCAGAATGGACCAGACAGGACCTGCAGGACCAGACACGACAAGACAGGACCAGACAGGACCAGACAGGACTAGACAGGACCTGCAGGTCCAGACAGGGCCAGATAGGACCAGACAGGACTAGACAGGACCTGCAGGTCCAGACAGGGCCAGATAGGACCTGCAGGACCAGGATAAGGTGCAGGTCTTACCATGTTCGTACTGGACCATGTATCCCAGCAGGACGCCGTTCGGCTCCAGAGGAGGAGACCAGAAGAGGATCAGAGAACTTTCTGAAGGACTCTCGAACCGGAGAGAGGCCGGAGGACCAGGAGCTACACACACACACCACACACCACACACGCGCGCACACACAGACACACACACACAGAGCTGAATTTATTCACATGATGTGAACTTTTGCTTCATGTGTGTGCGTGTGCGTGCGTGTGTGTGTGTGTGTGTGTGTGTGTGTGTGTGTGTGTGTGTGTGTGTGTGTGTGTGTGCGTGCGTGTGTGTGTGCGCGCGCGCGTGTGTGCGTGTGCGTGTGTGTGCGTGCGCGCGCGTGCGTGCGTGTGTGTGTGTGTGCATGCGTGTGTGTGCGTGCGTGCGTGCCTGTGTGTCTGTGTGTGTGTGTGTGTGGCGGGCTCAGCACCGACCTCCCTCGGGGGTCAGGAAGTAGTGTGGGGGGGAGGGGGGGCTCTCTCCCCGGCTGTTGAAGGCCGTCATGGAGACCTGGTACCGGGAGAAGAGCCGCAGCCCCGTCAGCTCGGACCAGGTCTGGGAGCCGCCCACCACCTCCACCCTGCTGTCCTCCACCCTGCTGTCCTCCATCCTGCCCTCCTCCTGCTCCGCCTGCTGCTGCCGCTCCTCCAGAGACCGCCGGCTCCGCCTCTCCTGCGCTCCCAGCCTCCGCAGGTAGATCTGAAACAGGAAATGACTCGGTTAGACGCCTCAGACCCCGGGCCGACCCGCTAATGACCAGAACCGCCTCCTGTCCCACTGCCTGCAGACCCGGGTCTGACCTCCTGCAGATCCGGGTCTAATCTCCTGCAGACCCGAGTCTGACCTCCTGCGGACCCGGGTCTGACCTCCTGCGGACCCGGGTCTGATCTCCTGCGGACCCGGGTCTGACCTCCTCCAGACCCGGGTCTGATCTCCTGCGGACCCAGGTCTGATCTCCTGCGGACCCGGGTCTAATCTCCTGCGGACCCGGGTCTGACCTCCTGCGGACCCGGGTCTAATCTCCTGCGGACCTGGGTCTAATCTCCTGCAGACCCGAGTCTGACCTCCTGCGGACCCGGGTCTGATCTCCTGCGGACCCGGGTCTGACCTCCTCCAGACCCAGGTCTAATCTCCTGCAGACCCGAGTCTGACCTCCTGCGGACCCGGGTCTGATCTCCTGCAGACCCGAGTCTGACCTCCTCCAGACCCAGGTCTAATCTCCTGCAGACCCGAGTCTGACCTCCTCCAGACCCGGGTCTGATCTCCTGCGGACCCGGGTCTGACCTCCTGCGGACCCAGGTCTAATCTCCTGCGGACCCGGGTCTAATCTCCTGCAGACCCAGGTCTGATCTCGTGCGAAGAGCTGCATGGCTGCGTTTTCCGGCGCTGATGGTGTCTCACTTTGATGACATCATCAGCGTGACGGAGCACAGCGAGCTAAACAGCGGAGCAGCGTCCCCGTTCTGTGGACAGATGTCCTCTTCGCCACGGATCCAGAGAAGCTCTCTGATCAACGCTGGTCGTCTTGAAGGAAATCTCACGCTGTGTCCACAAACAACAACTAGCGCGCTAATGTAGCTACGCTAACATAGCCACGCTATCGTAGCCATGTTAACGTAGCCACACTAACATAGCCATGCTAACATAGCCATGTTAACGTAGCCACACTAACATAGCCATGCAAATGTTGTAACGCTAACATAGCCACACTAACATAGCCACACTAACGTAGCCATGCTAACGTAGCTACGAATCTATCATCTTGTTTGGCGGAGCGGAGCGGGGCCTGCCCATGGAGTGTCGGGGCGTCAGGGCGCCTATGCCTACAGCCGGCCCTGATTGCACTAATATGTATGTGTGTATCTCTCTCTCTCTCTCTCTCTCTCTCTCTCTCTCTCTATATATATATATATATATATATATATATATATATATATATATATATATATATATATATATATATACATATAGTTCTTGAATACACCTCTAGGTGCTACTTGGACACATCATCAGTGATGAACCCGAGGTCATAGGGTGTTTCGGGTCTTTGATCATCAAAGGGGGTCAGCCCCTGACTTGTGTCCAAGTGGCCCACTACTCCACGGATCCCCCCTCCGGATCCATGGCCATCTAGAGGCTTTTTCCACAGCCTCAGTGATGTTTTTGATGGCTCTTCGGCACAGCTGCCCTTTTACTCCAAGGAGTTTAAGGGTTCGGGATAGTGACTGGCCAGCAAAACCCCGACACCCCACCTCGACTGGTTCACAGCGGGCTTTCCAACCATTGCTCCGGCACTCAGTCACTAGCTCTGCGTATTTGGCCCTCTTGCGTTCATTGGCCTCTTCCAATCTGTCTTCCCAGGGGACGGTAAGCTCGACCAGGACCACTTGCTTAGTTGACTCTGATGTTAACACCACGTCTGGGCGGAGTGAAGTGGCCAGGATGATTTCTGGGAATTTGAGCTACCTCCCCAGGTCGACTCAGACTTTCCAGTCTCTTGCAGTGGTGAGAAGGCCCCCGGAAGAAATTGTCTGATGTTGGACCTTGTCCCCAGCTCTGACAAAGGTGATGAACTGCTTGGGGTTGTGCTGGTACCTGCAGTTGATCATTGCTGTGCTGAGTGTGTCTGCCAGAGCCCAAAGGACCTGGTCGTGACGCCAGCGGTACCGTCCTTCCCCCAAGGCCTTCGGGCAGCAACTTAGGATGTGCTCCAGGGTGGCTCTCCTCTGGCACAACTGGCATGCTGCAGTGTTTGCTAAGCCCCAACGCTGCAGATTAGTTGGGCTTGGGAGAACATCATATACTGACTGAATGAGGAATTTAATGTGCTGGGGTTCAAGTCTCCAGAGCTCTGGCCAGGTGATTTTTCACTGTTCAGCATGGTCCCACCTCGTCCAGGCGCCTTGTTGGTACATAGCCACCATCTTGACCCGCCGATCCTCCTCCACCTCTGCTCTGATCTCATCTTGAACCATATGACGTTTCTCCCTTCCTCTGACTTTGTCGTAGCGGGGCTTGGGGAAGCTGCCAAGTCCCGCCCGGCCCACTGCCGTGTTGCCCACCAAGATGTTATGCTGCAATCCTGCCTCTGCTCTATCAACAGCTTCCTGTGCCTTCCACTTCCTCCCAGTTTTCACCAGGATTCCTGCTGTGGCGACTTTTTTGTCGGCGGAGTCCCGATATATCATCACCTCCCTGGCACGTGTAACCATAAACTCCTCCGACAGGCCGCTGATTGGGAGCTGCAGCATGGTGGAATGGACATACAGTGCAATGCTGCTGAGGGATCGGGGGAGCCCAAGCCACCTGCGGAGAAACTGACTGATGGTCCATTCCAGTGTCTCCACCGTGGACATGGGCACTTCATAGATCAGCAGGGGCCAAAGGAGTCTTGGCAGGACACCATGTTGGTAGATCCAGGTTTTGAATTTCCCTGGTAGCCCCGACTTGTCTATTGCTACGAGCCATGATGTCAGTTCAGCCTTGGTTTTCTGGAGTGACTCTGAATCCCTCAAGGAGCTGTTGAAGACTTTGCCCAGGCTCTTGACAGGTTTTTCCGTCACCGTTGGAATTGGTGTCCCTTCTATGGCAAAGCGGAACCGGTCAGCCACCCTGCCTTTCTTGAGGACCAGAGACCTGGACTTGGTGGGCTTGAAACTCATCCTTGCCCAAGAGATGAGCCGCTCTAGCCCTTCCAGTAACCATCTGCAGCCGGGAACAGAGGTTGACGTCACTGTGAGGTCGTCCATAAAAGCTCTTATGGGGGGCTGCCGAGTGCCAGATCTTGACAAGGGGCCTCTACACTCCACCTCAGCTGACTTCACGATCATGTTCATGGCCAGGGATATATCCAAAACGGGATACAGTCAGGTCGGCACCAATCCAAGTTGGCCCTGGCCAACTCGGCACCGCCCCTGGGATACAGTCAAGTCGGCATCAAGCCAAGTCGGCCTGGGGGGGGGGGGGGGGGGGGGGGGCTCTCAAGTGACCCCCCCCCCCCCCCCCCCCCCCAACAAGGCCAACTTGGCTTTGATGCTGACTTGACTGTATCCCGGGCTGTGCCGACTTGGCTTGATGCCAACTTGACTGTAATCCGAAACGGGACACAGTCAGGTAACACAGCTGGAACACAGACTGGAACAAAGTGTCGGTAACTACACATCAAACAAATGAAGTATAGTTCAAATGTCCAGAACCAAACCCTCTTCTAACAAACGGGCTAAAGCATGTCATTTATCTATAATCTCTGCAGATTAGCTCACATTTTTTGGCTAAACAATTTCTCACATTATCTACTCAAATTAAATGAAATAAGCTTAATTGCACTGTGTCGGTCCGTTTCAGCGCAACGTCCATGCAAAAACAAACACTAAATTAAATAGAATTAGCCTTTTAGATAAATAAAAATAATAATATAATAATAACCTAAAATATTACAATTAAACGAAATAAAAGTCAGCATTAAAAATGAGAATTGAGTAACAGAACCGTCTTTTATTAGCCCAATTATCTGGCTACTGACCCGTTTAAGGTGGAACGCCATGTTGCTGTGGAGTGATATGAAAGGACACAACTTGCATTTGACTTTTTTTGGATCATCTTTGACTTGGTCTGAAGTTCTGTTTTTTTTTTTCGACATTGTGAGCTTTTTAAAGTTAAGCCAAATCACCACCAAGATGCTACTCTGTGATGGAGCTCTGCAAATCGGATTGTGCCACTCACCGTGGTGGTTCATTCACAAACACTGAATAGATAGAATATTCAATAAAAGTACAAGTAAATTTATCCACAGTGTATTTGATAGGCTAACATGTATATCAAATAGGATTTATATCCTGTTTATTTTGAAAAAAAACAAGCAATGCTGTGTAAAATCAGTCATTCAGCACCCCCATACAGCTGTAAAGGAACGGTCCTTGTTTCATAACCACATTTTGCTTCGACTGTGTGATTGGCAGTCGAATCAGGCCCCTTCGAACGAATCATCGAATCGTCGAATATTTGAAGACACCTCTAGTAACCACACTAACGTAGCCATGCTAACATAGCCACACTAACGTAGCCACGCTAACATAACCACACTAACGTAGTCATGCTAACAGAGCCACGCTAACGTTGCCACGCTAGTGTAGCCACGCTAACATAGCCACACTAACGTAGCCACGCTAACGTAGCCATGCTAATGTAGCCACGCTAACATAGCCACACTACGGCGATGTCATCACGGAAATACTGTGTCGACCTGGGACTGTCTTTCACGCTCAGGCTGAGCTGATTGAAACCCGGTCGCCTGCAGGGTGGATGGACCCGGGTGCCTTTGCCACTGCCATAAGGAGCTGGGTGCTAGCGGGTGCTAGCGGGTGCTAGCGGGTGTTAGCGGGTGTTAGCGGGTGCTAGCGGGTGCTAGCGGGTGCTAGAGGGTGCTAGCGGGTGCTAGCGGGTGTTAGCGGGTGCTAGCGGGTGTTAGCGGGTGCTAGCGGGTGCTAGCGGGTGCTAGCGGGTGTTAGCGGGTGTTAGCGGGTGCTAGCGGGTGCTAGCGGGTGCTAGCGGGTGTTAGCGGGTGCTAGCGGGTGCTAGCGGGTGTTAGTGGGTGTTAGAGGGTTTGAACAGGTTTTTTGGCCAGTGGGAAAGCGGTATCAGACGACTGGGGGAGACGACCCGGGGACCAGCAGGACCAGCGGTTCTCGGGTTGTACGGGTTCTACCTTGTATCCCAGCAGGAGGCCTCGGACCTTCTTGGCTTCGTTCCAACTCAGCCGGACGGTGCTGTTGATCACTCTGGAGGAAACTCCGGTGGGGGGCTCCTCCGGCTCTGGGGGGGGCAGGAGGGTCAAGAGGGACAGAGGACACCGTGTGTGTGTGTGTGTGTGTGTGTGTGTGTGTGTGTGTGTGTGTGTGTGTGAAGGCTGAATTCATTGCTTGCTTAAATAGAAGTTTCTACAAGAAAAACTTTCCTCAGAAGGCCCAGAAAACTGACTGAAGCCAGATCAGCTGATTCACTCTGTCAGTCTTCATTCATTCATTCACTCATTCATTCACTCATTCATACCCACCACGGTTAGAAAATCCTCCAGTTTTCTGCTTCTCCGTGGTTTGAATCAGTGTTTGAGTCTTTTCCTCTGGAGCTTTCTGGAGGAATGAGGATCTGAACGCTGAAACGTCAGAATCAGCTGCTGATGTTGTTCCTGATGTTTTTCTTTGTTCACTTCATTTACATTTTAACGGAGAGCTTGATCATGTCTTTTGACTAGAATTGGGATGTTTTGCCATGGCTTTTCTAATCACTATTTAAATCTAGAGTTTTCCTTTTCCACCATGGTTCAGCCGTCATGGAACGGGGTTTGAGTCGTGTGACCTACTGTCTTCTCCAGAGTGTCCGATGGACGGCTCCGGTTTGGGCCCCTGCCCGACGGAGTTGACGGCCTGCACCACCATCTCGAACGGCGTGTACGTCCCGGTGTTGTTCACCACGAAGGGCGGGGCCCGGACGAAGCCCACGTTCCAGTCCGTGTTGGGACCGTCGGCCTCGCGCCACAAGACCTTGTACTGGAAGTCCGGACCGTTGTGAGAACGTCTGTCCAGCTCCTGCAGGTGGAGACGGGAGGACAGAGGAGTCAGGGGGGGGCGGAGTCAGGGGAGGGGTCAGAGGGGGCGGGGTCAGAGGAGGGGAGGGGTCAGAGGAGGGGAGGGGTCAGAGGAGGGGTCAGAGGGGGGCCGAGTCAGGGGAGGGGTCAGAGGGGGCGGGGTCAGAGGAGGGGTCAGAGGAGGGGAGGGGTCAGAGGCGGAGTTACAGGAGAGGTGGAGTCATGAGAGGGGAGGAGTCAGAGGAGGGGCAGAATATTCTAGCAAGTTATGTATAAATCCCAGAATTCATCTATGTTCATTCATTCTGACTATAAACACACACACACACACACACACACACACACACACACACACACACACACGAACCTCCCAGGTGATGCTGAGGGTCCCGGGTTCAGAGGAGTTGCTGCGAACAGCGACGGGGTTCCTGTCCGGTACTGAGGAAGAGGAGGAGGAAGTGGAGCAGAGCTGTCAGGCTGCTTCCTGATTGGTCGGCCCTGGCGGTGGGCGTGGCCTCTCACCGGCGGGCGGCGTGCTGTGGGGGTCGGAGGGCCTGCTGGGGGCGCTGCGGCCCGCCTGGTTGACGGCGCTGACCCTGAAGCGGTAGGTGCAGTACGGCCGGAGGCGGAGCTCCGCGTGGTCGAAGTCTCCGGGGACCCTCCGAAACTCCGCCCACTTCCACCCGCCGCCCGACTGCTGCTCCTCCGCCGCCTCCACCACGAACTCTGAGGGCAGAGACACCGTCAGGACGTCCCTGGGCGCGCGCACGCACGTGTGTGTGTGTGTGTGTGTGTGTGTGTGTGTGTGTGTGTGTGTGTGTGTGTGTGTGTGTGTACCGCTGACGGGGCTGTTGTTTGTCGGTCCTGGGATCCAGCTCAGAGTCAGACTGCTGTCTTCCACGTTTAACAACGACAGGAAGTGAGGAGGTTCTGGAGGAGCTGAAGGAGAACAGGAGAGATTGAATGACACACACACACACACACACACACACACACACGCACACACGCACACACACACAGCGACACACTGACCCACTACAGTGATGGACCCGGTCTGGTCCACGTGGTCCAGTCCGGTGATGACCTCACAGGAATACAGCGCCGTGTCGTCCAGCTGGGCGTCGCTCACTCTCAGGGTGTTGTTCTCAAAGATGGTGTACCTGCACACACACACACACACACACACACACACACACACACACACACACACACACACACACACACACGTCAGGCGCTCTGGCAGACGCCGGAGCTGCGGAGCGCGGTGCGGCGCTGCGGCGCTGCGGCCAGCAGGGGGCGGCGTTACTTGTCGTCCGTGGTGGACTCCTGCAGCTTGGTGCCGTCCCTCTTCCAGACCACCTGGACGTCCCCGAGCCGCGCGTCGTGCACGAAGCCGCAGTCCAGCAGGGCGGCGGTCCCTCGCAGGACGCGGACGCTCTGCGGCGGCGTCAGGATGACGGTGCGGTCTGAGGACAGAGGACAGAGGACCCTGAGCTCCCCTCAGACCGGAGGAGAACCCGCCGGACCACCGGCCCCCGGCGGGGACCCCGGACTGACCGTAGACCTCCAGGTGGGCCCTGATGGACACGTTGGACGTCTGGACGGAGCAGCTGTAGACGCCGACGTCGCTGTGGCTCACGTTGCTCAGCTCCAACGTCCCGTCCGTCAGGAGGGACACCCGGGGGTCGGACAGCAGAGGAGGCCTGTCCTCCCCCTCCCTGTGGACACACACACACACACACACACACGTCAGGCGTTCTGGCAGACATCAGAGCTGCAGAGCGTCATTAGGTGCTGCTGCCGCCAGGGGGCGACATCCACTGGTACTAATGCCTCTCTGTCTCCTGTCAGGCTTCCAGGGTGGGATGTGTGTGTGTGTGTGTGTGTGTGTGTGTGTGTGTGTGTGTGTGTGTGTTCTCGTATTTCTATCCTTGTTGGGGCCAAATGTCCCCACAAGGATAGCAAAACGTGGAACGACGTGCCTTGTGGGGACCTTTTTCCGGTCCTCAGTAGGAGAAACAGTGTTTTCTTGACCATGTTGTTGTTACTGAAAAAAGTAAAAGTGCAAAAACATTTCTTTAGGGTTAGGCTTTGTTGTGGTGTGGGTTAGGGTTAGGGTAAGGGTCAGGGTTAGGGGCTAGACATGAATGGGAGTCAATGGACGGTCCCCACAAGGACAGAAATACGAGACTGTGCGTGTGTGTGTGTGTGTGTGTGTGTGTGTGTGCGTGCGTGCGTGCGTGCGTGCGTGCGTGTGTGTGTGTGTGGGGGGGGGGTTAAGAAACAGACAGTCAGAGACACACAATCCCAGTCAGTCACACTTCAGTCATTCTGGGTTGTATTTTGTCCGTTTCCTCCTCAGTCGGTTGGAATCAGAGGAACCAGTTTTTTGATGACGCTCAGTTGTCATGGAAACAGAGGGAAATGCTCAAGACGCATGTCCATGATGGTGGAAACACTGGTCCTGGTCCTGGTCCTGGTCCTGGTCCTGGTCCTGGTCCTGGTCCTGGTCCCAGAGTGTGTGGCTTTATTACAGAAACAAACAGCACCGCCTAGTGGACCGACATGAGAACTGCAGTCGCTCCTCCAGACTGTTGGACAGAAACTGAAGCTCCTGCCGTTTCCATGGAAACAGACGTCGTTTTCAGAGCGCTGAACGTGGAACTTTTCTAAAAGGAAAACGCCACGGCGACACATTTTCACTGGAGTCGGGTCAGTAGGGTCACCGGGTCAACTCAGGGTCAGCAGGTCAGCAGGTGACCTCAGGGTCAGCAGATCAGCAGGTGACCCCAGGGTCAGCAGGTGACCCCAGGGTCAGCAGGTCAGCAGGTGACCTCAGGGTCAGCAGGTCAGCAGGTGACCTCCGGGTCAGCAGGTCAGCAGGTGACCCAAGGGTCAGCAGGTCAGCAGGTCTCGGACTCACCAGGCGATGTGGGGCTTCGGGGAGCCGAAGGACTCACACAGCATCCTGACGTCTCGGCCCTGGACGGCTCTGTAGACCAGTCCGTCAGAGGACAGGATCTGAGGAGAGAGCTCTGGGGGACACGGAGGACGGAGGTCAGCGGGTGGGAGACAGACCGGACAGACCTCCGCCCCCCCCCCCCCCCCCGGTGGGATTCGTACCGACGACGTAGAGGAAGGCGTTGACCAGGACGGAGCCGTGCTTGTTGGAGGCTTCACACTGATACACCGCCGTGTCGGAGAACCGCACGTCCCGCAGGATCAGGGTTCCCCCGGAGACGCTGCGGCGCGGCTCCTCGTCCACGTCTGGGGGGGGGGGGGGGGGGGGCAGACTGTTTGATCAACACAAACTGAAGTGACGGAACAGTTTGAGGCGTCGTCAAGGAGACGAGGCAGCAGCTGGTTCAGATCCTGACCTCTGACCTCTGACCTCTGCCCCCCCTCTGCCTCCTCCTCCCTGCTTTATCCTCTCTTTAATGACCTGTTCCTCTTTTCTGGCTGTTCTCCTTTCCCTCCTTCACTCCCTCCTTCACTCCGTCTCACTGAAGAGTCCACGTCCTTCTGGGACAGAATGAGAGGATGAAAGGATGGAAATGAGAGGATGAATGAGGACTCCTTTATCCTTTCACTCTGCTGACGCTCCATTCTTCCCTCGGTGCTCGCTCTCTCTCTCTCTCTGGCTCTCTCTCTTTCTCGCTCTCTCTCTCTCTTTCTCTCTCTCTCTCTCTGGCTCTCTCTCTCTCTCGCTCTCTCTCTCTCTCTCTCTCTCTCTCTCTCTTTCTCTGTCTCTTTGTCAATCTCTCTCTCACTCTCTCACTCTCTTTCTTGCTCTCTCTCTCTTTCTCTCTCTCGCTCTGTGTCTTTCTCTCTCTCACGCTCTCTCTCTCTCTCTCGCTCTCTCTCTCTCTCTTTCCTATGATCGCTGCTTTCATCCCTTCTTGTCCCGGACACCGGGTGAGCCTGGGACTCCAGGTTCTGGTGGTGGATTCTAAAAACCGGAACCCGGTTCACGACAACGCGGAAACCAAGTCCAGGTGAAGAATCCCAAACTGGGCCCGTTTCCATGACAACGGTGCTCAGAGTCACTGAGAACACGGAGAGGAGCCGTGTTCTCCGAGCGTACCGTTCTCTGCTTTCATCACAGAACCAGACAGCGCCACCTAGTGGACCGCCATGGACGCTGCGGTGTGGTCCTGCCGTTGCCGTGGCGACGGGCCGGTACCTGCGACGGGCTGGCCGTTGATGCTCCAGTGGACCCGGGGCGTCGGGATGCCGTCCGCCTGGCAGTCCAGCCGGACCGTCTCTCCGGGGGCGTACTGCCGGTTCCGCGGTTCCTTCACCAGGTAGGGGGCCGCTGGAGACAGAACCACAGAGACCCGGTGAGACCTGAGGACCGGACCGGACCCGGGTTCCTCTCTGACCTCCTGACCTCCTGACCAGGAGCAGACATGATGTTGGTGTTCCAACAGGCGACGGGCCAAGATACAACCGGACCAGAGACCAGGTTCTAGAGCCCATCATGGACCAGAGACCAGGTTCTAGAGCCCATCATGGACCAGAGACCAGGTTCTAGAGCCCATCATGGACCAGAGACCAGGTTCTAGAGCCCATCATGGACCAGAGACCAGGTTCTAGAGCTCAATAGAGAATATAGAACCCCCCTTCTGTCACTTTGAGTGACGTCACATAAATTTAATCATCAAAAAAATACCAGAAAAATCACAGTCCCGCCCCTTTTCCGGTGTGCCCCGCCCTTCCGGTATGCGATCGTATCGGTGAAAAGAGGGTGGGAAAATTCAAAGATATTTCCGTTGACGTAAGTTGGCGTGATGAAGGCCGGATGTGGGATAATGAGAGGCTATTTCCTTTGATATAATCGGGAGGACCTGGTTATTGTGGGCGGTCTGATGGCGTCGTGATGCCGGAGGGGGAACTGGGCGTGTATCGTACTGGACTTTATATAAAACGTTTCACAGAAGTGTGATCGTGGCTGTGAAGTCGTTACTCGGCGAGGAAAAAACAGAGAAACGTGTTGATGAAAAAGACTTGGCACCTTGATGGTGATCGATGGTTGAAGCAACTGTCTGTTTGACACTTTACTTTACTGAGCCGTCAGGAACGGACTGTGAAGGCCTCAGGCAGATGTCTTTGACCCTGGCAACAGATGATGCCTGAAATGTGATTGGCTAAATGGTTTAATATGAAAAAAACATGTCTGTGTCCGATTGATGTGACAAAGGAAAACACCCTCCAACTGTTTCGCAAGCTGTGCGGCACGCCGACACCATGAGGCAAGAGGAGAAAGAATAAAGGGGGAATTTAAGGTGGGCCATGGTGTCAGAATATCCAAGTTGGGAGGGACCTTTGATAAAAAAAAATATGAACAGAGTTTCACGGACAAAGTATTTACGGTGTCAGAATGCATTCCGTCGGTATACAAACTCAAAGGTTATGATTGGGAAGTTATCAAAGGTTCATTCTATGAGCCGGAGCCGCAGCAAGTGTAAAAGACTCATTAACAGTTTTTTCAATCATACAATTTTCAAACAGTCTGGGTTAGATATTACATTTACTACAAACAGGTACGCCTGGCGGTCTGCAGCACTGCAGATGATTATATGACCTTTTTAAAAGCTCTCCAGAGGTAAAGTGAACCTGAAAATTATGATCCAACCAAAAAAACTCAGGTTTCATCTCAACATAAAGCAAATCATCAAAAGTGTTACTTTTTATGACCTGAAGATAAACACATTTACTCCTAACTTGAAATTGTAAGTTGCTGCCCTCAAAACTTTTTACTATGTAGTTTCTTGTTTTTACTTTGGGTTTGAATATTGATTCTTTATTTCTTGAGGATCTTTGTATTACTGATCATAGCTGTATTTGATCTGTCTTTTAATCTGGAGTCCTGACCCTGCCGACCTCCCAGACGCTCTGGCATCCTTAACCACCTCTCTGCAGGAACATTTCCTGCTGCGTTTTGTTTTGATTCGGATGTGGACTGTGATGCTGACACCTTGGTGCACTCTTTCAATGAATATTGGCGTACTGTTCTGCATAACGTGGCCCTGTTCAAAACAAGACGGCCCCCCACAACCAAGCCCGCCCCCTGGAGTAATGACAGTATTCGCTCGCTGAAGAGAAACTGTTGAGCGCCCATGGAAATCCACTCAACTGCATGATCACTATCTTTCTCTAAAAGAACTTTTAATGTCTTTTAACAATGCTGTGAAGGAAGCCAGAGCTGCGTATTTCTCCAGGCTTGTGTCAAATAACCGGCGTAATCCCAAAGTGTTATTTGAGACTGTTGGTAATATTGTTACCCAGCTTTACCCTCGGTACCAATATTCTCTGATGAGGATTGTGACAATTTTCTTTCTTTTTTCTTGGGCCAGATTAATGATATTAGATCAAATATCGTCCCCCTCCGGCCCCCTCTGGCTGCTGTTCCTCTCGGCGGTCCGTCCTGGAGAGCTTTTCTCCTATAACCCTGCATCAACTCTCTGACGTGGTTAATCACATGAAAACTTCTTGCTCTCTCGATGTCCTTCAGCGTCTCTGTTTAAAGCTGTTCTTGGGTCAGTTGGTCCTGCGGTTCTCTCTATAATCCACACCTCTCTGCTATCTGGTTGTGTTCCTGCTCGTTTCAAACATGCAGTCATTCAGCCTCTGCTCAAGAAATCAAACCTGGACTCTTCTCTGCCTCTAAACTACAGGCCCATCTCCAAGCTGCCTTTTTTGTCAGAAATCTTGGAGAAAGTGGTCGCGCTCCAGCTCACAGCTGCTCCGGATGATCACGGTATCTTTGATAAGTTTCAGTCAGGTTTTTGAAGGCTGCACTCTGCTGAAACGGCCCTTAGAGTCTCAGATGACCTCCTGATGCGCAGCGACGCCAGAGACTGTTGGGTGGTGGTGCTGTTGGACCTCAGCTCAGCAGTTGACACAGTGGACCACGGTGCTGATAGAGAGACGTGGTCAGTGGGGGGGGGGGTGACGGGGACGTGATGCAGTGGACCACGGTGCTGATAGAGAGACGTGGTCAGTGGGGGGGGGGGGACGGGGACAGCCTGCAGTGGTTCTCGTCCTGCCTCTCTGACTCAGTTGGTAACTTCGCCTCCTCATCTGAACCTCTCCGTTGTGGTGTGCCCCAAGGCTCAGTCCTTGGTCCACTTCTATTTGCCTTGTATTTGCTTCCTCTTGGGCAAATAATTAATCAGTTTAAAGGTGTCTCTTATCATTGTTATGCTGATGATATCCAGCTTTATTTTTCCTTCTCACCCCGCAGCATTGCTACGTTGGCTAATAACTTTCTGCAGCTAAACTCTGATAAAACTGAATTTCTTATCTCTGCTCCTCCAAGTCTTGTCCCCAGGATCAAAGATGGTTTATGTCTCCATACCTCCGTGATTAAATCTTCTGTTAAAATTCTAGGTGTCACTGTAGACCAGGCTCTGACTCTGGATCAACATGTGAAACTTCTGATCCGTTCTTGCTTTTTCCAGTTGAGGAACAGCCAGACTGAGGCCCGTTGTGTCTCAAGCTGAGATGGAGATGCTGATCCATGTGTTTGTATCCTCACGCCTGGATTACTGCAACTCGCTGTTAACCTCCCTCAGCAAAGCGTCCCTGGATCGCCTGCAGCTGGTCCAAAACGCCGCTGCCAGACTGCTGACCAGGACCCCAGGAGGTCCCACATAACTCCAGTCTTATCTGCTCTTCACTGGCTCCTCATTAAGTCTCGGATACAATATAAAGTCCTTGTGGTGACGTCCAGAGCTCTGCACGGCCAGGCACCGCTCCACATCACAGATCTGTTACAGCCCTGCGTTCCCAGCAGGTCCCTGAGGTCCTCCGACCAGGGCCTGCTGGGAACATCAGCCAATACGGTATTTTAATAAGCAGAACACAAATCCACAGCTGTGCACCATTCTGCTCTGGCTGTATTGGAACCATCTGGTTCAGCTGGAGTGAAAGGAATGATGCGTCATTTTTTTTCTCAGATCCTGTGTAAAGCTGTACTTCTTCGTTCCTGGTTTCAAAATGGGATTTATTGGTGTGTTGTTCAGAGACACACATGGCACAATTACTCCTTGTTACAACAATGATTGAACCACTGGTTTAATCCCCATTTCTTTGTCCTTTGATCAGGGATACTCGCTCTAAAAAGAAATGTCTAAACTCAAAAAAAAAAAAATCAACGCAACAGTTTGCATTAGTCTTTTTTAAGTTGCAGCAACCTCATTAGAAATGACACTGAAGCAACAAACTCTATTACGCTGGGTGAATTCATTTTTTGTCATCAGTCAAAGATTATTTTAAGTACTGCTTACTTAATAAATGCAAGATTTTTAAGTTGATCGCTCAAATAAGTTGTCAGTTTTTGTTAACCTTAATATTGTGATTATTTGGGAATACGATGCTGTCATCGCCGAAGCCGACTGATTCTGCACAGCCAGTCGCAGGCTTTTAATAAGCTCAGAGGCAAATGGGAACTGTTGTGTTGGACTCCAGGAGTCTCGGAGTAGCAGGAGCAGATTAAACGCTCAATACTCCTCATTCCAGGTTTGACAAAAAAAGTAACTAAACTATTTAGATTAACTGAACAACAAGAACACAAGTAAACACAACTATCAATAACACTATTAACATCAGAACATCGAAACAAATCATGAAATCAATGTTTAAATCTTGAATATTTTATCCCAAACTCCCATGATGCATTGCAGCACTACCATCATCATTGTTAAATTCTTCAAAGAGCCTGTTTCCTTTATGCTGTGACCAACACTGACCACGGTGAAGCGGTGTCCTGACCCCACTGGAACTACTAGAAATAAATTGCTGCTTGTATGGAGGTTTTTCATCCTGCTGACCCGCCGTCCAGCTGGTCCCGGCATGGTGTGTGGCGAGAGGGGAACTTCAAATTGTGAAGTCAACGTTGACAAAATGAAATTATCAAGCCAAGTTTGTGAAGTTATAACAACTTGAATTTTGTTTTAAACCCATCAACAATGAATTTTGAGTTCAAACTGCAACCAAAATGAAGTTGATGTAATTAAGAACATTTGAATTTTTTCATAACTTGAAAAAAATAAGTTTGGACCTCAGAACGTTTATCAAAATCAACTAATTACAATTTTTTACATGGATCCATGTATTAAATCAAGTGGTGTTAGAAGCTTCTCTGAGTTACTTTTTAGAGTGCTGTTCAACATTAAAAGGACATTTTGCATCGTTAATTGTTGCTTGATAAGGTTCCATGTCCAACAATCCTGCATGGTCTGCGTGCTGCGTCCACTGAGACACAACACACGCTAAAACTGACGGAGGTTGTAAAAACACATCTGTGTCATCCAACTGAACTTCCGCTTTAGTTGAATTTTGCAGGATTTTAATGAAAAAAAATTGAAGTGTCCTCATCATACGACCAAACGATGACATTTTGGTTGTTCTCTTCATCGTCTGGTTGTCTATGAAGACATTGGGAACAAAGGTCGAGCATTTTTGTCGCTGTCCACATGATCATTTGCACAGATAAAAGGTTCGATATTTCCGTGCACATCAGTCCCTCGGGAGAGACAAAACACTATTTTGTGGACTTTCTTCTAATTCATCCTTCTTCACTACTCTGCCTGAGAGTGGTTTTTATCCACTGGTCTCATTTGCAGTGTTCTCAATGCCACAGCTGCTTGACAGGAAGCCAATGTTCTGACTCCCTCTATTGTGAACAGTCGAGTCTCAACTTCAACATTTTAGCCAAACAGAGGCTGCTTTCTGCCAAACAGTGACATTTTTGTTCTACCATTTGTTGTTTTTTTGTGATGTTTTACTGTTACTCCCCTCTGGACCACAAATTCTATCTAATCTTAATTATGAAAGCTTATCTCCCCCGAATAATGACAGTGGAGAACATTTCTAAATCACAAACACATGTTGAAATTTCTGACCATCTATCTCAACCCGCAACAGTTTTGCCAGCGGTTCTCTTGGTGGGACACCAGGCCAGTGTTTCCCCTACCATTATGTTAAAATGAGGAAGCAGAAGAAGAAGCTCCTCTGAGGACCGTGACGCGCCACGGGGGAGTTCCCACCGGACAGCGGGGCCACGAGCTGTTGTTGTTCTCAGTGTGTCGGAGTGTTAAAAATGATAAAAGAATGAAGGGAAGTGGGACCCGCGATGAAACTTCATAGAGATAAAAAACATTATTAGAATTTATTTTGTGAGTTTTTTTTTCTGTATTATGTAGAGATGTTATATTGTGATTAAAACATATTATGACTGAAATTCCTTATTTCGAGTTTTTGTGCGATGGTGACAACGACCGACGCACCTAACCCCCCCCCCCCCCCCCCCCCAAAGGGGCCAGTCCTCGGGGAAACACTGATAATGCTGACAGTTTGAACAGTGTCATTACTTAACAGACAGTATATCTCCTGCCGACGAATACAAGAAAAAAAAAAGCATCTGCATCCATGAGAAAACGTACAGGTTTCCCTTTAACGTCGAAACAAAGCTTTGGTATTTCTACTTGTGTATTTGAAACTTGTGTCTGAATAGCCATTATTATTGGATTACGGTCAGCGTCCCGATACTGTCGGTCTCTTCGGTGTTTAGAAGTTTTTCTCCACAGAAAGGAAACAGCTCTCTGCTCTGGTGTAATGTTTGTTTGGTACTTGTTGAGTTTGGCCTTGATTCAACACTTGTGGCCCTCCGGTGGGTCGAGTTACTTCAGCTTCATCTCTTTTCCTTTGCTCACAGTCTCTGATCACGGCATGTGTCGTTAAGGTTTCTTCACCTTTGCCAGTGTTTGATTAGTATTGTTAGAATAACCTCGGCCCCTAAATCGTCGTTGATTTGGTGTCGTCCTGTTTCATCTGTTGTCCTCTGAAGCTATTTTTTTGTTTTTTTAAAGTATAAGCATCCTGTGTTCCCAGTCCATTAATGATCATTGACCCCGGGAAAGGATCCGCTCTATCCGACAGTCTTTCTCTATTCGGACACCTGTTCATCAGTTAAGTATTTGTGTTACATCCTGGCTCACTGCAGCACTAATACTGAGAAATGTTTCAAGTTCTTCCAGATGTGTTTTCCTTAAATCTGTCCTGCAGTCATGGATATTTATCCTCTACGTAGTGAAGTCTCGTCAGTTAACGGTCTGTCATTATCGACTTCTAAAGTTGGACATTTTTTCAGTCAAGACATCTCTGGGTATCTTGGTCTTTAATGTTGACAACGTGAATCTTTCACCTGTGCCTGACATTGCTCCGTACAGTCGAGCTGTAGTCCACCATTTAATAAAGCCCACCGGATGTCCTCAGGGATTTGGAGCATCTTGTATCACATCTGCTGAAGTAAGAGACTTTTCCATAACTTTCTCATCAAAAATCAACAACGGGCCACTCGTTTGTCCTTCATCCCATATATTTCTCTTCTTCTTGTATTCTAATATCTCATCGATCTTCTCGGTCAGCTGTTGCACTTCCTCATCCATGATTGATCTCACCAATGCACCGCACCCGAGTGCCACAACTTTCATTAACAAGCCCACTTTCTTTGCATTGCAGAAATTTCATTTTCCAAAATGCCACCAAAAAGCTTTATAACAATCTGTTTCACTGGATATGTCAAAATCAATCATTTTTTTTATTTAATTAAACACAGGAACATGGAACATTGTAGTTTTAACAGTCTGTCAAGTTGATAAAACTATATTAGCATCCAACAATGTAGCCTTTTAGACCAAGAACATACGTTTCAGCTGTATCGATGTTTAACTGCCAAAAACCCAACAACTGCTGTCAGTGCAGTAGATCCCCAAAATGACCTTTTTGTGTGACAATAGATTTACCCAAGTAAAACTGAGTTCACATCATTCATCATTACTATTCATTTCTACATGTTTGTATTTTAGACATTTTTTTAAACCTTCCCTCCTTTCGAGGTTTTTTTTTTGTATTTATTAGAATTTGGGTGGATGTGAAGATTTCACAGTGACCAGGTTAACTGGAAAATATCAGAAAATGTCATGATGCTCATCACATAGGAAACTACACAGTTAAAAGTTTTGAGGGCAGCAACTTACAGTTTCAAGTCAGGAGCAAATTTGTTTATCTTCAGGTCATAAAAAGCAACACTTTGATTATTTGCTTTATGTTAAGATGAAACCTGAGTTTTTTTGGTTGGATCATAATTTTTAGGTTCACTTTACCTCTGGAGAGCTTTAAAAAG
>NC_043764.1:1523782-1548782 GCF_902148845.1 Salarias fasciatus | reverse complement strand
AGACCCGAGGGGACACAGCGGAGAACCGAGGGGACACAATGTAGAACTGAGGGGACATGGTGGAGAACCGAGAGGACACAGCGGAGAACCGAGGGGACACAGCGGAGAACCGAGGGGACACGGCGAGGAACCGAGGGGACATGGCAGAACAGCGAACAGGTGAGGCTGAGGTTCTGTCCTCCGGGAGGTTTCAGTCGGAGAAAAGCGGAGGACACTCGTCATCACCGCTGCAGATTGGGAACGTCCCGACGTTCCAGCGCAGCCCCGAGAGAACGTCTCAGACTGTGGACGGGACTCACGCTCCACGATGAGCTGCACGGCGGGCGTGACGGCGGTCCCCAGCGCGTTGGAGGCGTAGCAGCGGTAGAACCCTGCGTACCACTCCACCGGCTTGTCCTCGTCCGCCCGCAGGTTCCCCGAGTTCTGCAGCTCCGGGCCGAACTCGGTTCCGTTCCTCACCCAGCGGAACCTGGACAAAGACCACAGACCAAGAGGACGTTCCGGAAAATCATGGAGTGGGGGAACTTCAGCAGACGAGACCAGGTGGGAGCACGTTCTGCTGTTAAAGAAATGAGTTTCAGCCTAGCGTTAGCGTTAGCATTAGCTTTAGCATTAGCTTAAGCTTTAGCTCCAGCTTTTACATTAACTTTAGCTCTAGCTGAACATTAGCTTTAGCACTATCTCCAGCTGTAGCATTAGCTTTATCTTTAGCATCACCTCGAGCAGAGATCCACTGCAGAGCAGCGGTGCTCACAGACAGTGGTTTCAGAAGAATCCTCAGCTGTGGTTTGCTAGGCGGACTCGGACAGAGTGTTGGCAGACAGCGGTTTCAGAGGCGGTGTCAGACACGGCTGTGGTTTAGTAGTGCTCATCGACAATGGATTTCAAATGTTTTTCATGGGCATTTTTTTTCTTGTGTTCACAGACAATGGTTTTCATGAGCGAAGCCTCAATGGTGCCACAGGTTTCACATTTTCCTGCGTTTCACTCCAAACGTGAGAATTCCTGGAGAAAACTGTGGAGGCAGCAGTTTGATTCCAGCGAACGTCTGAAGGAGCCGCTTTTTGAAAACAGGGAGCGAAAAACGTCTCCGGCAGGTTTTTACAAACTTTCACTGAAGTCAAAGAAAATCCAACAAAACCTGATTCCAGAGACAAAAGTCTGAGGATGGAAGAGAGGAGATGACGCACACACACACACACACACACACACACACACACACACACACACACACACACTGCTGGCGTACGTACGTGGGTGTCGGGTTACCGGAGGCCTCACACGGCAGGTTGATGTCCTCCAGAGAAAACGCCGTGTACGATGTGGGGATCTCTGTCAAGACTGGAGGCTGCGACACTGAACACACACACAGACACACACACACACACACACATACACACACACACACAGACACACACACACACACACACACGCAGCTGAGTTTGATGGCTGAATCTAATAAGGCACAAAGTGTTGTATAAACATAAATATTTACATCAGTTGATGTAAATATTTATCACAACCAAAATAAACACAATGATCTTAATGTTTACATGAACTAGAGTAAATATTTCCATTTATTAAAGTAAACACAAACATCGGTCAATGTAAACAAAACAAAAGAATCACTGATTTTGAGGCTTTTAAAGCTTTTAAAGTGTTTATTTCTGTTTAAACTCGTTTCTTCCCTTCTCTATTTTTACGCGTCGTTGTTCGTTCGTCGTCAGATTTGTTCCACAAAATGTTCCGTCTTCTGTTCTCTAATCCCCCGTTTGGAGTTTCCACTGAAAACTGACGTTCCTCGCTTCCGACGAAGTTTCACGTTTAAACGGCAACATTTTGAAAACAGCAACGTTCATTTTCAAAAAGTTGCATTTTGCCCTGTTTCCGTGGAGATAGAGCACATTTTTTTTTACAGGCTGTCATGTAAACAAATACCCAGAATGCAACTTAAGCTAGGTTTACACTTGAACGATTCTGTAGCACACATTGCCACGAATCGAGTCGCAAACTACTCATGCAGTGGCGTGAAGTGTCGTGAAGTGTGCGTAAACCCGTCGTGACTGCGTTTTGAAATGTTTAAAATTTTGGTCACGACAAAATATCGCGGGCTGTGAACTATGCGCCAACTGTTCGTTAACGCGTCAGGACGATGCGGGAGGATGCTGCCAATCATGGCCGCCGGCGAGGACCCAGAACAGGGCCCCATGCGGGGGATTTTCGACACACTGTCGTTGCAGCATCAAGTGTAGCGCCTTTAATTTGTCATTGAAATTGACTGATGTCAGCCCTCCGTCGGGGCCCCCTTCAGCTCGGGGCCCCCTTCAGCTCGGGGCCCCCATCAGCTCGGGGCCCCCTTCAGCTCGCGGCCCCCTTCAGCTCGGGGCCCCCTTCAGCTCGGGGCCCCCATCAGCTCGGGGCCCCCTTCAGCTCGGGGCCCCCTTCAGCTCGGGGCCCCCTTCAGCTCGGGGCCCCAGGCAGCGCCTGTTCTGCTGCAGGTACAGGCAGTGACGGCGTCTCTGGCGTTCAGCTTGGTGTCTGTTCCACAGCAAATCAACGACCCGGGCTGGGGAAGCCCCCTTTTTATATGACGTGCGTAATTGCGCGCGCAACCACGCCGTGCCAATGCGGGAAGCTCGTAAACTAGGCGCAAACTATGCGCGAATGCGTCGTGCCAGTTTGCGACACTGACGGGCGCATTCGTGAACTGTCTGTGAACTGTGCGTGAACAGTGCGGAGCCTGCCGGTCCGTGACTCCAGATTGGCACGCCTTGCCACGACAACATCGTGGCAAAAAGTCGTGCAGGTGTAAACCTAGCTTAACGTTTTCCGTCGTCGCTTGGAAACGTCGCCATGGAAACGAGGAAACGTGTCACCCCATCAGGTTCTCATGACTCAAAGACGTTTGGGAGGAAGCTGAAGATTCAGTTTCTTTGTTGAAGCAACTCAGTGAATAATCTGGACCAACAACTATTTGTTTACCTACAGTAGCAACAAGAACAACAGAGGCAACAACAACAACAACAACAACGACAACAACAACGACAACAACAACGACAACAACGACAACAACAACAACAACAACAAGCCACTTACTGTTCTCAACTTTATCTGAGTCCACGTGGAAGCAGTGAGAGGAGAGCAGACAAAGTTACCACAAACTGACACACACACACACACACACACACACACACAATTTACATCTTTCCACTCTATTAGCCACGCCCACACATTAAGGTCGTTCCCTGAAGGTCGAGCTAAATCTGACCCTCCCCTATACACACACACACACACACACACACACACACACACACACACACACACACACACACACACACTACCCCACCACCCTGACCTTTGACCCTTGGGAACTGATTGTGTGTGTTTACCATTCTGCTGATGTGCTGTTTCTGTGGAGACTGGACAATGCCTCAATCACAGTGTGTGTGTGTGTGTGTGTGTGTGTGTGTGTGTGTGTGTGTGTGTGTGTGTGTGTGTGTGTGTGTGTGTGTGTGTGATGCTGAACACTCACAGTTTTCGGGGATGCTGATTTCCGCCTGAGCCAGAGGAGGTGAGGAGATGAAGGAGGACAGAGCGAGGAAGAGGAGGAGGACGGGGGGGAGGACAGGGGGGGGGACGGGGGAGCCCGTCCACCGACGCTCTGACACACACATCGCTCAATGTCCCATCAAAAGAGCCCAAACACACCCACACACTCATTAACACATGACACACACACTCTCCCTCCCTGCCTTCACACAGGAACACTCTCCAGGAGCAGAGAGGACCTGGAGCACCAGGTGGACCTGGAGGGCCTGGAGGACCAGGTGGACCTGGAAGGGAGCGGGGACGAGGCTCGATGTTGTCTCCGTCCAGAGTCTCGTCTTCTCTCCTGAATCCTGGAGGAAGAAGAGGGACGAAAGAGTCAAGAAATTCAACAAACTGGAGGGAACGACCGAAAACACACACACACACACACACACACACACACACACACACACACACACACACACACACACACACACACGTACACACACACACACACGTACACACACATGCCACTGTCTTTTAGAGCTCTTCTAAGCTGCAGGTAAAAGAAAGAGGAGAATGTGGAGAACCAGGTTTAGAGCAAACAGATCCCCTCTGATGAAAGACATCACCAGGTGGACCAGTGTGGTT
Source organism: Salarias fasciatus (assembly GCF_902148845.1). NCBI lineage: Eukaryota > Metazoa > Chordata > Actinopteri > Blenniiformes > Blenniidae > Salarias > Salarias fasciatus. The sequence continues at coordinate 1,544,603 of NC_043764.1, read as the reverse complement.
TTTCTCCCGGAACCCGGCCAGGAACCCGGCCAGGAACCCGGACAGGAACCCGGACAGGAACCCGGACAGGAACCCCAGAGAGGACCCTGGACAATATTCCCACCGATCAATAGTCTATAGATGTTGTTGTAGAGCAGAACGTCGTCGGCGTACAGAGGTGTTGATATGGAGCTGCTGTCCTTTGCTACAGGGTCTGGAGAGACAGTGAACAATAAAGGCTGAGAGGACAGGCCTGTCTTCACCCTCTCGATGTTGGACGTGGACGGGAGCACGTTTTGCCCCGGAGCACTACGGCTGATGGACTTTTATCCAGGATCTTGATCGTATTAAAGAATGGAGGACCAAAGCCTGGTCTCAGCAGGCGGTCATGAAGACGTCCATTCTGAGCTGAAGCTCTTCACAGGACAGCAGCAGCAGAACCGAAACTCTGAGCACTGTCTCAAACACGCCGTCGGAGCTATCTGGATTTGATGAACGCTGTCTGGTCACCATGAACCCGTTCTGTCATGTGATCTCGAAGTCGCCACGCCTGCTTTTTAGCATAGATCTTTACAATCTTCCATTTTTAAGAAGCAGTGGGCGTGTTTCCATGGACCAAGTGTAAGCTGATTATACGTGGAGCTGATTGTAAATGTGTCATGTAAACACCGAACGGATCCGCTTCACTCGGAGCGGATTGTATTTTGGAGCCGATTGTAGGAGGTGGTCTACGCCCTCCATTCTCAAACTGTGGTACGCATACCACTGGTGGTACGTGAGCTCCCTCTAGTGGTACGCGGGGGAATCACAGAAATGTATATATTCTTTGAAGATTAGTTAAAAGTCAGAACTTTCAGAAGCAAATAATACCACCAAAATACATAATTAGAGGGCCAAGCCACGGATGGCCAGGGAACCGTTCCCTGGCCATCCGTGCCAGGAACCCTATTGTAATTGAAAGGGTTTTTATTATTATTATTCCGCCACTAAAAGTCCCACTGCAGCCTGAACCATACATGGGAGGGCAGTGCAATTTGGTGGCTTGGTCTCAAACCCTGACCTGACGGAGGACGCAAAAAATCAAATTATTTCGCCACCAGGTGGCGCTATAGGCCACGTAAACGCGTTTTGGTCTTTAACTCCCACACCATATGTCGCACATTCAAAAAACTTATATCCTCAGATTCCCTGGGAAGAACTGAATAACGTGGCCACGCCCATTTCCGCCTGTAATTTTTTTCGCTAGATCGCAAAAACTGAAAAACATACTTTTTCGAACTCCGTCTAGGGGCTTTGTCCGATCCGCGTGAAAAGCAGCACATAAAGTCTTCAGTACGGTCTGACCTTACGTTATCAAAAGAATTTTGCTACGTGAAAAGATGCACAACGTGGGCTTGACTAAACTTTGCCAGCTAGCTAGCTAAACACACAATTTCACAGATCTTGGTCATAATAAATGCTAGGGATGGGACGAGATCGAATGCCGCGAGATTAAGTACGTTTATATAAGGCAAAAACTCTTTATTAACTGGAATATTGACGGATACATTACATGGCGCACAGCCATATAAACACGTGCAAAACCCTGAATATGCTCATATTCATATTTAAAAACCCGGTCGAAAAGGACATGAAATACTGTTCTGCGCATGTTCTTGCGCAAGGAATCTTGGTCTTTTGAGTCCACAAACTACTTGTGATACAGTTTAGTTGATACGACGTAAAGAAAATGTGCGGAAACGATCGTTCAGTTCTTCTGTTTTATTGAAAAAACGGTGCATCGCATCAATGAACATTTTACCACGTCTTGCCGGCTCACACTCTTTTTCTAACAACATGCAGAGAGAGCCTGCAGCGGCTGCGGCGCCCTTCTTCCTCTGTGGTGTCTGTGTAAAATAAGGTTGAACATGCAAACAGAGCACCTAGTGGCATGAAGTGCAAATGCAGTCATGGCGTCGTCTGTGCGCCGTGGTTTGAATGGGAATAGGGGAACTAGGCAGCCGCCTCGGCGCAGTGTACAGGGGGGGCGCCGTGGCCGTACAAGGGGCGCTCCGACCCGACACTCCATGCTCCGACGCTGCATGTGAGTACCGCGCTGCCCCCCACACCTCAGCACCCCCCCCCCCCCCCCCCCCCCCCCCCCACAATTGGTCGAAGTGGGCGTGGCTTATTAATATTGTCCTGCTGCAGTCCAAACCGTACATGGGAGGGGGGTGCAAGTGGGTGGGATGGTCCCAAACCATGGTCCGACGGAGGATGCAAAAAATCGAATGAATCGGCCAGCAGGTGGCGCTATAAGCCATGCAAACGTGTTTTGGGCTATAACTCCCATGCCATATATCGCACTTTCCAAAAACTTAAATCCTCTCATTCCCTGAGTAGAACTGAATGACTTGGGCAGGGCCACGCACATTCCTGCCGTGACTTTTTATCGCTAGATGGCAACAACTGAAAAACATACTTTTTCGAACTCCTCCTTGGGGTTTTGTCCGATCCGCACAAAATTTGGCCGATACAGTCTTCAACTTGTTCTGATGTAAAGTTATCAAAAGAATTTTTGCTCCGTCAAAATACGTGCAAATGACGCTTGACTAAACTTTAATAGCCAGTTGGCTGAACACAAACTTTTGCATATCTCGGTCATAATGAATGCTCGTACCACCAAACTTGAGGTCCTCGGTTGGCATGCAAGCCCAGAGTCCCTCCTGGAGAGCTTCTGCGAGCTCGGCGAAACGTGGGGTCCGAGTTACGCCGGAGGCTTGGCCCCCTATCAGCACTGCTTGCAGTTCTAGTTTCAAATTAAAACACGTCAAATCCTCTGTAATTCACATTCAGTTTTTCTCTTCTAATATGTGTTGGACTGCGACGTGGTCACGTTCAGTCAGGTAGCAGTCATCGACGATTAAACTAGCTTAGCTTCACCGTCATGAGCGTGCAGAGGTGAAACGAGAGGTCCGGAAACTCTACAAATGTGGCTCCAAACAGGAGCTATGAGGAAAAGAAGTGCAGAACAGGAGGAGAATAGAACCAGCAGCCCTGCTGGAACTGAAGCTGACCACACTGAAGCAACACGAGGCTGTCAGGAGGCTGATTCAGCAGCGTAGCTGAAGTCACCGGCATCTGCTAGCGTTAGCAACAAACGACGCTGCATGAGTGCGCACGTGCGTGAGAGAGAGAGAGAGAGAGAGAGAGAGAGAGAGAGGATGTAAGTGAGAGGGAGAGTTGCCCCTTTGTGTGACAGTTCTAGTGTTATTCCTTTGCTAACTGTGGCTGACAGAATTAAACAAAAACAAAAAGACCAAGACTGTTAGAACTATACCTGCTTCCTGTGGGTGTTTTATTTTATTTTTTTTACTTTTGTCATAATGGTGGTACTTGGAAAGCCTAATTTTTTCTGAGGTGTTACTCGGTTTAAAAAGTTTGAGAAACACTGGTCTACGCCAATCGACAATCCGCTCCGTGTCCCTTATAAACGCCGCCTGACAGCGGAGCGGATTAAAGGGGGGATTATTTGTTCTGCATGCGTTCCTTCATACGTAGTGACGTGTGACGTGCGCAGTAAACGGGAAGCAGGACAGTCAGAAAACCAGCAGAAGAAGTGGTTGAAAAACACCTTGAATAAAAAAACCCAGATAGAAAAAACACTGGAGAGGCGAGATGGAACCAAATCGCGCAACAGCGAGTTGTATAAAGAAATCCATAGCAGAATACAAATGATCGCCCCGTCGGTGTTATGGATTAACTGGTTCCTGTGTTAACGAATGACGGCGGAGGTCTGTGTGAACACCTGCTGATAACAGCAGTTGTTAAAGACTCACAAAAGATTTTAAGCGTATGCACTCACTGTTACTGTCGATAACCGACGTTCACTAGAACGACTACATGTTTCAGTCTGTTGGTCACAAGCTAACACGGGCACCAGTTAATTCGAAACACCGGCATGCGGAGCAGAGCTCACACCGAGACGTGGCGCTCGGCGGCGGTGCTCCGGCCAGGGGAGCAGCGCTCCTTCAGCAGGTATCATGGAGATGTTGGACTTTATCTGAGCAGAGATCAGCAGATAAAAACTCTCTGCTCGGCGCTGAGGACGGCTGCTGCAGAGAGGAAGACTGGAAGGTCCTCCAGAGACTCTGTCCTCATGTCCCAGGACGCTGTAGAATCCGCTTCACCAGGACCCTGGAGAACCAGGATTCATCGTGGATCGCTTTGTCTGCCATACATGAATACACTCGCGTTTGATGCGATTGTTTACAATCAGATTGAAAAAACACCATGTAGCCTGGACCAGTCAGACCAACGCTGAACCGACGTCGCCACAGAAATACAGACGGAGCAGTAGATCACAGCTAACAGCAGGGGCAAAAGGTCAAAGGCCAAACGGGGAGATGAAATTCATCCAGCCTCTCACTCCTGCAGCGTGACAGGAGTGTGGCGCTTCACTTCCTGGTACGATCAGCTGATCCAGCTTCTCACCAAGCTCCGGAAAAACACCCATCACAGACGACTCCGGACTGATTCAGCTGCTGACGATCAGAGGATCTCACTGTGTGTGTGTGTGTGTGTGTGTGTGTGTGTGTGTGTGTGTGTGTGTGTGTGTGTGTGTGTGTGTGCGTGTGTGTGTGTCGGGGGCAGTGAGGTCATCCTGATGAAGTGCAGATCAGATCAAAGCAGCAGGAAACAACTTCTCCATTAATGACATAACAAAGAGAAATGGTGTGTGTGTGTGTGTGTGTGTGTGTGTGTGTGTGTGTGTGTGTGTGTGTGTGTGTTTCTTCTCTTTTGTCCCTGCCTGGTGACTGAACACTGACCCGTAACAGCAGGAGTGTCCTGGGCTGGGTTGGTGTGTGTGTGTGTGTGTGTGTGTGTGTGTGTGTTCTTGTATTTCTATCCTTGTCGGGGCCAAATGTCCCCACAAGGATAGCAAAACGTGGAACGACGTGCCTTGTGGGGACCTTTTTCCGGTCCTAAGTAGGAGAAACAGTGTTTTCTTGACCATGTTGTTGTTACTGAAAAAAGTAAAAGTGCAAAAACATTTCTTTAGGGTTAGGCTGTGTTGTGGTGTGGGTTAGGGTTAGGGTAAGGGTCAGGGTTAGGGGCTAGACATGAATGGGAGTCAATGGACGGTCCCCACGAGGATAGAAATACAAGACTGTGCGTGTGTGTGTGTGTGTGTGTGTGTGTGTGTGTGTGTGCTCTGGGGGGTGGGATATTTGGAATGGTGAACACAGACACAGATGGACCCCCCCCCCTCCCCCCTCTTTGTTTCCTCACCTCCTCAGCGCTTCTCTGAGCGGAGGGTTCTCGGGTTTGGTTCTGGGGTCCGGGGTTCGGGGTTCGGGGGGGGGGGGGGGGGGGGGGGGGGGGGGGGTCTGCCTGATGAAGACCTCCTCCACCCTCATCATTACCAATCATGAATATTAATGAGACCAGTCTGAAGTGTTTAGTTTCTCAGATTAATGCAACTGAACAGTGTGAGGACAAGGACTGGGACCGGGACAGGGACCAGGACCAGGACAGGGACCAGGACAAGGACGAGGACGAGGACGAGGACGAGGACCGTGACCAATATGAGGACCAGGACAAAGACCAGGATCAAGACCAGGACCGGGACAGGGACCAGGACCGGGACCAGTAGAGGGACAGGGACCGGGACAGGGACAGGGACTGGGACCGGGAACAGGAACGGGGACAAGATAAGGACCAGGACAAAGGCCTGGGACCAGAGTTGTTGCCATCTACACAGGACGGAGTTTGAGCGTTTCTCCCGTTTCCATAGAGACGAAACATTTTCAAACAGCTGTTCCCGGACGGGGAGAACCATCGTCAAACGAACCAACTGCTGTTCACACACACACACACACACACACACACACACACACACACACACACACACACACACACACACACACACACACACACACACACACACACACAATGAGACACTCAACATACACGACCCCAATTTCAGCTTCTATTGTTGTCAGATGAACCTCAACCCCTTAATCAGCTGTTGTCATCTAAGACTCTGGACACACACACACACACACACACACACACACACACACACACACACACACACACACACATACACACACACACTTTGGGACATCCTGCTGCTCGGTTTGGGACATTTATTTAGTAAACTAAGCCTGGCAGGTAGCAGCCGGGAGCAGGTGTGTGTGTGTGTGTGTGTGTGTGTGTGTGTGTGTGTGTGTCTTCACACAGTGCTAACGATAACGAGCGCCGTCGGCAGCCCCTCCAGATGCAGCGGAGGCGGGCCGAGGATAAATGATGGTTGGGGGAAACATCCCAGCATGCATCACTGCTCGTCTCCTCATTTCAATATGCATGAAGCCGCTGCTGGTTAAGGAAGGAAGTGTTAATGTGCAGGAGGAGTGTGTGTGTGTGTGTGTGTGTGTGTGTGTGTGTGTGTGTGTGTGTGTGTGTGTGTGTGTGTGTGTGTGTCTTCTAACAGCATGGCTCATATAAACTGGAAAGACATGCTGGTGTTCAATTCCCAACCTGCTGTTCATGGTTGAAAAAGGAAGTCCTGAGGGTACAGAGAAGAACGTCAGACATCAGTCAGCTGTTTGATGTCACTTGAGCTGCGTTCACACTGAACGCGATTTCCGCGATTTTGCATCAAAAGACAATTGAAAACAAATGGGAACACGCGTTCCAGCCGCGATGAGACGTGTTTTCGCGGCGCATCGGGGCGTTGACGCAACGCGGCGCGATTTTGCGTCCGACGCTGAAGTTGGGAAATCTGAACTTTGACGCGTCGCGATTTTGCGGCAAACCAATCAGAGAGCGTGTCTATGGTGACGTCGGTCAGGGAGCGGGGACCGGAGAAAGCGACACTCGTCCTGGCGCAGCTCCTGGAGCAAATAGTGAAACTCACCAAACTCTGACCGTCTGTGGATCATATCGTGCTCCAGGCACGGCGTCCTGTCTGCCGACGCCGTCGTTGTCTGGCTTTATTAAGTAAATAAAGCCAAGCCACCCGCTCAACAGGGTTAGCCATGAGGCTAAGCTAACACAGGAAATACGGCTGGAAGCCCCGCCTTCCCACCAGACGCGACGCGCTTGACGCGTTCGGTGTGAACGTGGCTTTTGGCCTCGCGTTGTTCAGCGTCGGACCTCAGAATTGACACGCGTTCAGCTTCTTGCGTTGACATGATTTTTGTCGCAAAATCGCGTTCGGTGTGAACGCAGCATTAGACATTAATCAGATGTCAGTCAGACATCAGTCAGACGTTTGTCAGTCAGACATCAGTCACTGTTTACTGACGTTAGCATTTCACGATTCACGTTTACTTCAATAGTTCTGAACTGACTCTGTTCTGAAGATGGTAAGCTGAGAGACAGGCTGCTGTGAGCAGCATTAGCATTAGCATCAACAGCAGCATCAGCATTGGCATTAGCATTAGCATTGGCATTAGCATTAGCATTAGCATAGGCATTAGCCCTCATCCTCATCACGCTGCTCCGGCTTGACCACGTTCTCCGGATGGAAGATGGTTGAATCCCTGAAGACGTCTTGTCCGGTGAGCCTTCGTCTGGCTCAAGAGCTGCTGGCCGACAAACTGCGCTACCAGGACGTCCGCAAGCGAGACATGAAAGCTCTGGACATCACCGAGAGCTGGGAGACACATCAGCGGACCGCAGCGGATGGCGCACACCTGGAGACGACCCGGCAACCAACAACCGCTCACACCTGGAGACGACCGCTCACACCTGGATCCGCTGTGGCGGACTCTGCGGCTCCCGGATCAGCCCCACCAGTCACAACTGAAGCCTTTCAGCCACGGTCCCAACACGGCGTCCGACTACAGCGCCATCATCCACAGCCGACAGCGACTGACGGAGGCCCGTTCGCCCTCATCACTGTGGCAGTCGTTAGCATTAGCTGCTTGATTAGCGGGTAGCTTCTCTTCTTATCCCAATCATTGCAAAGTGAAAGCACAACGCTGTTCTTGCTTTTAATTGGCTGTTTCAATGACGACAGTGCTTGAAGTCATTGAAAACAGTTCCCAAGATGGAAGATTCTCCGTCGTCATGGAAATGACATTGCTCCAACTTCGTCTCCGTGTTGACGATAGAAACCCTGCTCTGGTCCTGGTCCCAGTTCAATCAATCAGTCAATCAATGTATTTCTGTATAGCCCAGTATCACAACAACAGCTGCCTCAGAGGCGTCAAGATGTTACATTGGTTGGTAAAAGTAAAAACAGAGACTAAGCATAATGTTAATATGTCAAATTCACAGTAACGAGACAAAACGAAGCAACCACCGCCTTAGACCCTCACATCCGGCAAGAAAAAACTCCAAAAACCCAGTGGGAGAAGAAGAAATCTCCACAGTATGGAGGGATCCCTCTCCCAGGGACGGACAGCTTTGGCAACAGCTAGCATGAGACAACAAGAAGTAAAGCCTAGGACTATGTTGAGGACAGTCCGGCCGGAGCTTGTTCGTAGGCCCTCGCAATAGTGGAGTCAGCAACTGAAACTGGAGAAGACTCCCCCTCGAAGGGGGGGACAGCAGGGGAAAAGCAATGAAGGGACTAAAGGGAAGAACATTCAGACATTAGAGGACAGGGCTCAGTGCACCGTACTTCCCACAGCATTCTAGCTCCTAGGGCAGCTTTTAATAATGATGGTTTAGAGTCCCTAGCTGACCTGATCATAGGCTGCATCGAAGAGAAACGTCTTGAGCCTAACCTTAAATGTGGAGACTGTGTCTGCCTCTTTGACACCACTTGGAAGCTGGTTCCATAAAAACGGTGCCTGATAGCTAAAGGCTCTTCCACCTAGTGTCCATTTAGAGACTCTAGGAGTCACCAGTAACCCTGCATTTTGAGAACGAAGTGCTCTGATTGGTTGATAAGGCGTTAAAGCATCTTGGAGATAGGTTGGAGCCATCCCATTTAGGATTTTGTAAGTGAGGAGAAGGATTTTAAATCTAACTCTAAACTCGACAGGAAGCCAGTGAAGACATTTTAGAACGGGAGTAATGTGTTCACGTCTTCTAGTCCCAGTTAATAATCTGGCGGCCGCATTTTGAACCAACTGAAAGTTTTTTAACGCTCTTTTTGGGCAGGCTGCGAGAAGGGAGTTGCAGTAGTCCAATCTAGTGGAAACAAATGCATGGATGAGTTTTTCTGCATCGCTTCTAGGTAGAATGTTTCTTATTTTAGCTATGTTGCGCAAGTGGAAATATGCTGTTTTACAAGCCAGGTTGATGTGTGCTTTAAAGGAGATATCCTGATCAAATAAGACCCCGAGGTTCCTGACAGTAGAGGAGGAGGATACACTGACGTTATCTAAGGTGATAATCTGTTCAGATAGACACTCTCTCAGTTTATGGGGGCCTAGTATAATGACCTCTGTTTTGCCAGGATTCAGACGGAGATAGTTCGTCCTGGTCCTGGTCGCGGTCCGGGTCCGGGTCCTGGTCCTGGTACATGTTCTCCCATTGTTAAAGGTATAGTGAACGATTTTCTCAAAAGTCGAAGCCAAACGTCTGTTACTCGCTTTTTGAAAAAACGTGAATGCTCCAGACCGTCCTGCCCGCTCTGCTGCTCCTCCCAGGAAACGCCTGTCAATGGTGGAAGCGTGCGAGCGCGAGCTCATCGTCCCCGGGCGTGCACGGCTCTGTTTACAGTTTCTGCGATCGGCCTCCCTCATGAAGCTTATTTTCTGAAACAGTTACAGTTTCATGATGTCAGACTCGCCGTTGGTAAGTACTGGCTGGAACCGAAACTCACGGCTACAGAAACACTCTGAATGCGCAGATCACGGGAACGAGCGCGCTGACGGTGTTACGCAAGCATTTCTCCAGCATGGTCGACATGTTGGAGGACCAGTAGTTGAGATTCGCATCACACAGTTCATTGGCTAAAACATCGTCCACGATACCTTTAATGTTTATGGAGTATTGTTCTCTGTTCACTACCAGAACAAACCACAGCACCAACTAGTGGACCAGCAGGAGAACAACATCATTTTCTGCTGCCTCTGTGGAAAGAGGCAAACCATCACGAGACGCCCCAGAGACCCTGAGGGGCTTTAGAGGGTGCAGGTGGGACAGTCTATAGGGAGCCGGGGGGGGGGGGGAGGGGGGCGGAGCGCGATGGAGCGAGAAATGAATTCATGGAAGAATTCCTGTTTGAAGGAAAGAAGTGGAAGTGTGGACAGAGAGATTAGGCAAGGGAGCCAACACACACACACACACACACACACACGCACAGTCTCGTATTTCTATCCTTGTGGGGACCTTCCATTGACTCCCATTCATGTCTAGCCCCTAACCCTGACCCTTACCCTAACCCTAACCCACACCACAATAAAGCCTAACCCTAAAGAAATGTTTTTGCACTTTTACTTTTTTCAGTAACAACAAGATGGTCAAGAAAACACTGTTTCTCCTACTTAGGACCGGAAAAAGGTCCCCACAAGGCACGTCGTTCCACGTTTTGCTATCCTTGTGGGGACATTTGGCCCCAACAAGGATAGAAATACGAGAACGCTCAAACACACACACACACACACACACGCAAAATTTATCTGCAGATGGAGTCTCTGATGTCCTTCACATCAGACCTCATGAATATGTGATCAAACTGTCACTTTAATAAAGAACCTCAGACTGAAACACTAATCAGTGTGTGTGTGTGTGTGTGTGTGTGTGTGTGTGTGTGTGTGTGTGAGACCCTGTGACATTTAGGTGAAATTCATTTGCAAAAGTAAATATGTTTTCAATAAAAGGTAAAGCCCCCCTGATTTAGACGTCTTTTAGACAAAAGACACACACACACACACACACACACACACACACACACACACACACAGGCAGCTCAGGGTTTCAGTGACATCTTGTGTCTGTAGAAGAAATCCGTTTTATAAAACTAATCAAAACACTGATGTTGAATTTTAAACTTCCACCAATGGTGGGTCAAGAGGAACAGCCGGAACAGTCTGAACAGCCGGAACAGTCTGAACAGTCTGAACAGCCTGAACAGTCTGAACAGCCGGAACAGTCTGAACAGTCTGAACAGCCGGAACAGTCTGAACAGTCTGAACAGTCTGAACAGCCTGAACAGTCTGAACAGTCTGAACAGCCTGAACAGTCTGAACAGCCGGAACAGTCTGAACAGTCTGAACAGCCGGAACAGTCTGAACAGTCTGAACAGTCTGAACAGCCTGAACAGTCTGAACAGCCGGAACAGTCTGAACAGCCTGAACAGTCTGAACAGCCGGAACAGTCTGAACAGTCTGAACAGCCGGAACAGTCTGAACAGTCTGAACAGTCTGAACAGTCTGAACAGTCTGAACAGCCGGAACAGTCTGAACAGTCTGAACAGCCTGAACAGTCTGAACAGCCGGAACAGTCTGAACAGTCTGAACAGTCTGAACAGTCTGAACAGTCTGAACAGTCTGAACAGTCTGAACAGCCGGAACAGTCTGAACAGTCTGAACAGCCTGAACAGTCTGAACAGCCGGAACAGTCTGAACAGTCTGAACAGCCGGAACAGTCTGAACAGTCTGAACAGTCTGAACAGCCGGAACAGTCTGAACAGTCTGAACAGTCTGAACAGCCTGAACAGTCTGAACAGCCGGAACAGTCTGAACAGCCTGAACAGTCTGAACAGCCGGAACAGTCTGAACAGTCTGAACAGCCGGAACAGTCTGAACAGTCTGAACAGTCTGAACAGTCTGAACAGTCTGAACAGTCTGAACAGCCGGAACAGTCTGAACAGTCTGAACAGCCTGAACAGTCTGAACAGTCTGAACAGTCTGAACAGCCGGAACAGTCTGAACAGTCTGAACAGTCTGAACAGCCGGAACAGTCTGAACAGTCTGAACAGTCTGAACAGTCTGAACAGTCTGAACAGTCTGAACAGTCTGAACAGTCTGAACAGTCTGAACAGTCTGAACAGTCTGAACAGCCGGAACAGTCTGAACAGTCTGAACAGCCTGAACAGTCTGAACAGTCTGAACAGTCTGAACAGTCTGAACAGTCTGAACAGCCGGAACAGTCTGAACAGCCGGAACAGTCTGAACAGTCTGAACAGCCTGAACAGTCTGAACAGCCGGAACAGTCTGAACAGTCTGAACAGCCGGAACAGTCTGAACAGTCTGAACAGCCTGAACAGTCTGAACAGCCGGAACAGTCTGAACAGCCTGAACATGTTTTTTTCTTTCTTTTTAGATTAGATTAGATTTTATTTCGGTCGTAAAGCATACATGGCAGATGAGATATATATGCATGTATATATATATATATATATATATATATATATATATATATATATATATATATATATATATATATATATATATATATATATACATGCATATATATATATATATATACAGTCACATACATAGACATACACAGACATGCATACATACATACACTTAAACGCACATACACATATATACACACAGAGTTAACATATCATTTGACCGAAAAGGCTTAGGGCTGAAGCCGAAGCTTACTTTGTCCACCACCACCTCGCCGCTGTATGAAAATTAAGCAGAACCTTACACAAGTCGAGCCAAGACAACAAGACAACAATCTAAATAAAACACAGCAAAGGGAAACACTTTTGTTACTTAACATTTTCTTCCTGTTATTTTTGCTGCAATTTTTTTTCTTTTCCATTTGTTGTTTTCCGTCCTTGTTGTGTCCCTCCCTCTTGCCCCTTTTCTTTTCCCTTTCCTTTCCCTGTCCCTGTCTCCTTTTCAGCCAATTTTCCTCCCTCCTCCTTGTACTTCTCCCCATTTTTGAGGCCGCTAAGAGTAGAGTAAATGTTAAGGTGAAATAGATTACAGAAAACCAAAGAACAGTGGCAGTGTGGGGGGGGGGGGGGGGGGGGTAGACAGTGGGACGGGGGGTTGGACGCTGCACAGAACAGCCGTCCCTGAAGTCAAGTACTGTCTCCTCTCATTCAGTCAGTCAGACACACACAGCCTCCTGCATTAATCTGTCATTAGTGACGGTATGTTCCTGGATAAACAGCCCCCCCCCCGGGTCCCGCCCCCCCGCCGGCCCCGCCCCCCATGCTGGGTGCCCCCCCAGGGCCTGGACTCCATTAGGTTTATCTGAGGGGGCGAGTGGTACCAGCTGTGAGGGGCCACAGAAGCACACAGCCTGAAGGCGGAGTATACACACACACACACACACACACACACACACACAGACACACACACAGACACACACACACACAGACACACACACACACACACACAGACACACATAAACACACACACACACACACACACACACACACAGACACACACACACACACACAGACACACACACACACACACTCGATGCAGCAGCACCAAACCTCAGAAAGTCGTGTAATCCTCTTAAACACTTCTTAATCTGAGCTAATCACACTGAAGCTCCTTGATTAGACATGAAGACCGTCGTACAGGAGCAGCAAACAACAACAACAACACCAACAACAATAACAATAACAACAACAACAACAGCAAAAACAACAGTGACAACACCAACAATCACACTATCAACACCACCACCAACAACAACAAAAACAACAGTGACAACACCTACACCAACAGTCACACTATCAACAACAATAGCAACAACATCAACAGCAGCAGCAGCAGCAACAACAAAAACAATGACAACACCAACAATGACGCTATCAACAACAACAACAATCGCAACACCAACAACAACCATAACATAAACACCAACAGTCACTACATTAACAACACCAACACCAACAACCGCAAAATCAAAAACACCAACAACAATAACATCAACATCAACACTAACAAAAACAATAAACAACAACAACAACGAAAGTTACGAATGTAACTGCGGTTCTATAGATCCCGGATGACCGCCGGAGGCGGAGCTTAAAGCTCTGGATCGTTGTCTTGGCGCATGCCGTCGGTAGGGATGAAATAGAACAACAGCGCTCACTGGAACCCGGGACACACAGACGCACAGAATTCCAGAACCTCACTAAACTTAATGAACTTAACGAAGCCACTCCCAGACATTTCCCATCATGCTTTGCGGTGACGCCTCTCAGACAGAACATGTTTTTTTCAGACAAACTGCAGAAAACAAAACGCCTCTTTTCACGCCGACAGCGACTGAAGGGAAACTTCAGCTCTTCAAAATAAAAGTGGAGGCGCTGCTCCAGCCTCCAGCCTCCAGACCTCTGCCTGCGGACGGAGGACGGGTTCGGGTTCTGTCCATCCGGGCTCAGACGGGACGGGTTCTGTCTGTTCGCCTCAGAGGTGACGGAGAAGCAGAGTTCTCTCCTCTTCCCTTCCCTCCACCCTCCAGACCAGGGACAGCTCCGCCTCCAGCGTCCTCCACCCTCATGGGGAGATCGTGTTTCTTCTCCTTCTGTCCAGGAAGAAAGCGTCTTCCTGTTCCTCCCTCCTGCTCTGCAGCATCATCTTTCCCTCCCTCCCTCCATCCCTTCCTCCATCCCCCCACCTCTCCATCCCTCCTCCATCCCTTCCTCCATCCCCCCACCTCTCCATCCCTCCATCCCTCCATCCCTCCACCTCTCCATCCCTCCATCCCTTCCTCCATCGCTCCCTCCCTCCCTTCACCCCATCTCACTCCCGCCTCACCCTGTTTCACCTCCACCCTCACCCTGACAGCGTCGGCGTGTGTGTTCCGCCGACCGGTGTGTGTGTGCCATCCCCGTCTCTCCCATCCTCTCCGTTGCCATGGAAACCCCCCGACTCCAGCACACACTGGTATTCCTCCGCCCATCCCCCACCCGCTGCCCCTCCTTCTTTTTCCTCCCATCCCCCACTCCGTCCCTCCACACCTCTCCTCACTTCCTCCCCGCGCCACTCCCTGCATCACACACACACACACACACACACACACACACACACACACACACACACACACACACACACGCAGTTCCTCCTGCTATTGTCTCTGCCTCCACCTGCTTCTCCTCCACCTCTCTGACTCCGTCTGCTCTTCAGGAAGCGTCTCCTCTAATTACTGGTTTTCCTGTCGCTGCTTCTTAAAGCACAAAACACACACACACACACACACACACACACACACACACACACACACACACACACACACACACACACACACACACACACACACACAGAGTTTTGAGGAAGTTCCCGGATTTGAACCGCAGACCGCGGAGCAGAACATTGTCCGGCGCTCTCCTGGGCAGGATGACGGAGAACCGGCTGAACTGAATCAGTGGTTCTGTTCCAGTGGAACGTCTGGAGACCAGAACCAGCTGGACCCCGTCCTGGAGACCAGAACCAGCTGGACCCCGTCCTGCAGTCCGCCCCTCTTCGGTTCTGCTTCCGCTGGGGTTCTGGACTGTTCTACAGCTGGACGTTCCCCGAGGAACCGAGCGGCTGTGAGTCTCGGTGACTCGTTTCCGATTCACCACGATTCACCAGAAAACTGATCTGAAGACTCAGGATCACTAAACGATCTCAGGACGGATCCAGAACTGAAGATCCACTTGATCTCCTCGACTTCAATAAAAAGTCCAGTTTGTAGTTTTGGCTGAACTCGCGGTTCCGGCTGGAGCGACGTTCTCGCCGCCGGAGTCCGGGGTTCCCCTGCAGGTCCAGAGGAACCGTCCAGCCGGTTCTGGTTCCCTGGCTCGGTTCCACCTGGAGATAGTTTCTCTCAGAAGTTCAGGAAATGAGACTCGGTCTTCGCTGAACTCGTTCTTTAAAAACCCTCAAAAACCAAAGAGAACTTGTTCCAGGCTCGTTTCTGCAGCAGATTTTAAAGTAGAACGTTTGCAGTCCAGAGAGAAATCTGAGCAGAGAACCCCGAATCCGAGTCGGAACCGAGAGCGACAGCAGAACCACAGCCCAGTCCCAGTCCAGTCCAGTCCAGTCTAGTCCCAGTCCAGTCCAGTCCAGTCCAGTCCAGTCCAGTCCAGTCCAGTCTAGTCCCAGTCCAGTCCAGTCCAGTCCAGTCCAGTCCCAGTCCAGTCCAGTCCAGTCTAGTCCCAGTCCAGTCCAGTCCAGTCCAGTCCAGTCCAGTCCAGTCCAGCCCAGTCCCAGTCCAGTCCAGTCCAGTCCAGTCCAGTCTAGTCCCAGTCCAGCCCAGTCCAGTCCCAGTCCAGCCCAGTCCAGTCCCAGTCCAGTCCAGCCCAGTCCCAGTCCAGTCCAGTCCAGTCCAGTCTAGTCCCAGTCCAGTCCAGTCCAGTCCAGTCCAGTCCAGTCCAGCCCAGTCCCAGTCCAGTCCAGTCCAGCCCAGTCCCAGTCCAGTCCAGTCCAGTCCAGTCCAGTCTAGTCCCAGTCCAGTCCAGTCCAGTCCCAGTCCAGCCCAGTCCAGTCCCAGTCCAGTCCAGTCCAGCCCAGTCCAGTCCCAGTCCAGTCCAGTCCAGCCCAGTCCAGTCCAGTCCAGTCCAGCCCAGTCCAGTCCCTGTCCAGTCCAGCCCAGTCCCAGTCCAGCCCAGTCCAGTCCCAGTCCAGTCCAGTCCAGCCCAGTCCAGTCCCAGTCCAGTCCAGTCCAGCCCAGTCCAGTCCAGTCCAGTCCCAGTCCAGTCCAGTCCAGTCCAGTCCAGTCCAGTCCAGTCCAGTCCCAGTCCAGTCCAGTCCCAGTCAAGTCCAGTCCAGTCCAGTCCAGTCCCAGTCCAGTCCAGCCCAGTCCCAGTCCAGTCCAGTCCCAGTCCAGTCCAGTCCACTCCCAGTCCAGCCCAGCTCAGTCCAGTCCAGTCCCAGCCCAGTCCAGTCCAGTCCAGTCCAGTCCAGTCCAGTCCAGTCCAGCCCAGTCCCAGTCCAGTCCAGTCCCAGTCCAGTCCAGTCCAGTCCAGCCCAGTCCAGTCCAGTCCAGTCCAGTCCAGTCCCAGTCCAGTCCAGCCCAGTCCCAGTCCAGTCCAGTCCAGTCCAGTCCAGTCCAGTCCAGTCCAGTCCAGTCCCAGTCCAGTCCAGTCCCAGTCTAGTCCAGTCCAGTCCAGTCCAGTCCAGTCCAGTCCAGTCCAGTCCCAGTCCAGTCCAGCCCAGTCCCAGTCCAGTCCAGTCCCAGTCCAGTCCAGTCCACTCCCAGTCCAGCCCAGCTCAGTCCAGTCCAGTCCCAGCCCAGTCCAGTCCAGTCCAGTACAGTCCCAGTCCAGTCCAGTCCAGTCCAGTCCAGTCCAGTCCAGTCCCAGCCCAGTCCAGTCCAGTCCAGTACGGTCCCAGTCCAGTCCAGCCCAGTCCCAGTCCAGTCCAGTCCCAGTCCAGTCCAGTCCACTCCCAGTCCAGCCCAGCTCAGTCCAGTCCAGTCCCAGCCCAGTCCAGTCCAGTCCAGTACAGTCCCAGTCCAGTCCAGTCCAGTCCAGTCCAGTCCAGTCCAGTCCCAGCCCAGTCCAGTCCAGTCCAGTACGGTCCCAGTCCAGTCCAGTACAGTTGCGGACGTGTCTACAGTTGGACGTGTCTACAGTTGGACGTGTCTACAGTTGGACGTGTCTACAGTTGGACGCCTCCCTTGTGGTCCTGCTGACTGATGATCTTGTTTTCCAGACTGGGCTCAGAGACGTCCTCTGTCAGAGGACATGAATGGACTCTTGTCTCGGTTCCATCAAATGTTCCACCAGAACACACACAAGGCGCTGACGTCTGCAGCAGTGTGTGTCCTCGTGTGTGTGTCCTGGTGTGTGTCCTGGTGTGTGTCCTGGTGTGTGTGTCCTGGTGTGTGTCCTGGTGTGTGTCCTGGTGTGTGTCCTCTCCTGTCAGACGGTGTGTCTTCGCTGAAGACGGTGAAATTCGATCAGCTCTAAAGAGATTAAAACCAGAGCAGCTCTGATAGCAGCTAATGGACCCACACACACACACACACACACACACACACACACACACCACCCAAACTGCCAGAGAGGAAGAGGAGGAGGGATGAAGTGTAAAGGGCATTCCGCAGCCTCGACACAAAAGCTTCATTCTGCAGAAGAAACAGAGAAGTTATGAATGGGGGGGGGGGGTGTCCGGGGGGGGCGGGGGGGGGGGGGGGGGGGTCCGGGGGGGGCGGGGGGGGGGGGGGGGGGGGGGTCCGGGGGGGGGGTCTCCATCTGAACCTATCAGTCTGGCTCTGGCTCTCTGGGATTCATCGATTCTACAGCAGGAAGAACAAAACAGGTCTCAGCCCGAGACCGCCGAGGAAGAACCGTCCAGAACCAGAACCGTCCAGAACCAGAACCGTCCAGAACCAGAACCGTCTAGAACCAGAACCGTCCAGAACCAGAGACACGTCAGAAGGAAGCAGTGGATGTTCTCCTTAGTGACAGCAGATGTTCCAAACGTTCTCCGGGGATCAGCCGAGTTTTATATCGTTTCTGGGGAACGATGAGCTCAACAGCAAAAGTAAAAGTAAGAGACTGTTTTCAACGAGGGGAACCGAGAGAACCGAGAGAACCGAGAGAACTGAGAGAACTGAGAGAACCGAGAGAACCGCGAGAGCCGAGAGAACTGAGAGAACTGAGAGAACCGGGAGAAACGAGAGAACCGAGAGAACCGAGAGAACCGAGAGAGCCGGGAGAACCGAGAGAAATGAGAGAACCGGGAGAAACGAGAGAACCGAGAGAACCGAGAGAACCGAGAGAGCCGGGAGAACCGGGTCTTCACTGCAGGGCCGGCTCCTGGATCTGGCGTCGGGCCGGTTTCTGTCTGAGACGATCCGAACCTGAAGGTTAGAACTGGAGTCGGAGACGTCCTGGTCTAAAGCGGACTGTCTCTGTCCCAGACTGCTGCTGAGACCTGCAGGTCTCTGCTTCAGTCTGAAGAGGAAACCCCGATCAGCTGATCTGAGTCCTGACAGCAGCCCGGAGGGCCTGGAGGTCTTGGAGGGCCTGGAGGGCCTGGAGGTCTTGGAGGGCCTGGAGGGCCTGGAGGGCCTGGAGGTCCTGGAGGGCCTGGAGGGCCTGGAGGGCCTGGAGGTCTTGGAGGTCTTGGAGGGCCTGGAGGGCCTGGAGAGCCTGGAGGGCCTGGAGAGCCTGGAGGGCCTGGAGGGCCTGGAGGTCTTGGAGGGCCTGGAGGTCCTGGAGGGCCTGGAGGGCCTGGAGGTCTTGGAGGTCTTGGAGGGCCTGGAGGGCCTGGAGAGCCTGGAGGGCCTGGAGGTCCTGGAGGGCCTGGAGGGCCTGGAGGGCCTGGAGGTCTTGGAGGTCTTGGAGGGCCTGGAGGGCCTGGAGAGCCTGGAGGGCCTGGAGGTCCTGGAGGGCCTGGAGGGCCTGGAGAGCCTGGAGGGCCTGGAGGTCCTGGAGGGCCTGGAGGGCCTGGAGGGCCTGGAGGTCTTGGAGGTCTTGGAGGGCCTGGAGGGCCTGGAGAGCCTGGAGGGCCTGGAGGTCTTGGAGGTCTTGGAGGGCCTGGAGGGCCTGGAGAGCCTGGAGGGCCTGGAGGGCCTGGAGGTCCTGGAGGGCCTGGAGGGCCTGGAGGGCCTGGAGGTCTTGGAGGTCTTGGAGGGCCTGGAGGGCCTGGAGAGCCTGGAGGGCCTGGAGGTCCTGGAGGGCCTGGAGGGCCTGGAGGGCCTGGAGGTCTTGGAGGTCTTGGAGGGCCTGGAGGGCCTGGAGAGCCTGGAGGGCCTGGAGGTCCTGGAGGGCCTGGAGGGCCTGGAGAGCCTGGAGGGCCTGGAGGTCCTGGAGGGCCTGGAGGGCCTGGAGGTCTTGGAGGGCCTGGAGGGCCTGGAGGTCCTGGAGGGCCTGCTGCTGTCTTTTAGACAAACAAGGAGGACTGTCTTTTAGACCAGAATGTGTGAAACGTGGAAGGAACATTATCGTAAATAGTTCTAATTCTGTGTTGCCAACAGTTTAGAACCGTTTCCGTTTTGGGAACAATCACTTCTCCTTAGAAACCAACGAACAGAAGCGCCGGCTGTGAGTCTTTACAGATGTTTGACCTCTGATCTGAAAAGACGGACTGTGACTGTGGACCCTGAACGCCTCACAGCTGATCCTTCACCCGGACCCCTGACCCCTGACCCCTGACCAACCAGATTAAGATAAAACAACAACAGAACAGGAAACAGCCGCACTACACCCAGAAACTACACCCACCAGAACAATGATTCCCTGGTTCTCTCCGAGCCGCCGCCTCGCCGCTCAGATCCGTCCTCTCAGAACCGACCTGTCCTCAAGAACAGCCTGTCCCCTCTGTCCCCTCTGTCCCCGACGCTCAGCTTTAGACCTCCTGTCCTCCGTCTCAGGAGCAGAGACGCGTCCCGTCCGCTGATGCTGGAGCAAGAAGGAATTCTTCAGAGCCAGCTAGCTCGTCTGTGGCTAAAGCTAAGGCCAAAAGTGGCCCGCGGGCCGCCAGTTGTCAACCGCTCTACTGGGTGGAGTTGGAAGAACCGACTCACTTAAAGAACCGGTTCCTGCCAGAGGAGGACCGGTGAAGCTCAGTGTGCTGACCAAACTGATCAGTAATCAGATTACATGTAAACCTGATCAGATTATCTCATGAGCTGATCAGTAATCAGATTACATGTAAACCTGATCAGATTATCTCATGAGCTGATCAGTAATCAGATTACACATAAACCTGATCAGATAATCTCATGAGCTGATCAGTAATCAGATTACATGTAAACCTGATCAGATTATCTCATGAGCTGATCAGTAAACAGATTACATTAATCAGATTACATGTAAACTTGATCAGATTATCTCATGAGCTGATCAGTAATCAGATTACACATAAACCTGATCAGATAATCTCATGAGTTGATCAGTAGTCAGATTACATGTAATCAGACTCGCTGGCTTTAAAGTCACTGAACAGAAGAAATGATCTCGACGAACGTTTCAGTCTGTTTGACCACCGGAGAGCAGAGGAGGAGAGTTACTCCCCCCTGGTCCTGGTCCTGGTCC
>NC_043764.1:1473782-1521282 GCF_902148845.1 Salarias fasciatus | reverse complement strand
ACAGTGACTCAGGATCTGACTTGAACACACACACACACACACACACACACACACACACACACACACACACACACACACACACACACACACACACACAGTTCTGTCTCCAGGTCCAGGATTTTCTCAATTCGTCCCTCAGTGTTACATCACAGCTGTCCAGACGTCTTCAGCTGGACTTCCTCTGTCCTCAGGACTTCAGGAAATCAGGTGAGTCTCTCTAATAAGGCGGATCCCTCCCCCCGACCCTTGATCCTTGACCCTTCTGTGGTGATCAGTGATCAGTGGTGATCAGAGGGGATCAAAATTACTTAATTTTTTTTTTTTTTTTTAAATGTTCTCTTTGAATTGTGTCACTACTTTCTACGGTTTATTCCTGATAACTTTACTCTTTGTTGTAAATTCAGTCCATGTGTTAATGAGAGGCTACACTGCCCCCTGCAGGACGCTGTGTGAACTGCATGTTCCGCACGCAGGACAAAAGACAGGCCTGACCTCAAGGACCAGAGAGAAGAGACCAAATCTTCATCTCCACCATCATCATCATCATCATCACCATCACTGGCATCATCATTATCATCATCATCATCATCATCATCATCATCATCATCATCACCATCAGTGGGTGATCAGGTGATGTTGGGTTTGCCTGCCTCTGACTCAGTGGCAGGAGTGAACTCAACACTGCCTCCTGCTGTCTGTAGTGTGAACTGCAGAGAAACCTGACTGATCTGCAGCTTCAGGACAAATCTGACAATCAGAACAGACACATTACACCGTCTGGCACGTTTATTCAGAGGAGGTCCAGGGTCTGGGAGGCCCAGGGTCTGAGGAGGTCCAGGGTCTGGGAGGTCCAGAGTCAGAGGAGGTCCAGGGTCTGGGAGGTCCAGGGTCTGGGAGGTCCAGGGTCTGGGAGGTCCAGGGTCTGGGAGGTCCAGGGTCTGGGAGGTCCAGGGTCTGGGAGGTCCAGAGTCAGAGGAGGTCCAGGGTCTGGGAGGTCCAGGGTCTGAGGAGGTCCAGGGTCTGAGGAGGTCCAGAGTCAGAGGAGGTCCAGGGTCTGGGAGGTCCAGAGTCAGAGGAGGTCCAGGGTCTGGGAGGTCCAGGGTCTGAGGAGGTCCAGGGTCTGGGAGGTCCAGAGTCAGAGGAGGTCCAGGGTCTGGGAGGTCCAGGGTCTGGGAGGTCCAGGGTCTGGGAGGTCCAGGGTCTGGGAGGTCCAGAGTCAGAGGAGGTCCAGGGTCTGGGAGGCCCAGGGTCTGGGAGGTCCAGAGTCAGAGGAGGTCCAGGGTCTGGGAGGTCCAGGGTCAGAGGAGGTCCAGGGTCTGGGAGGTCCAGGGTCAGAGGAGGTCCAGGGTCTGGGAGGTCCAGAGTCAGAGGAGGTCCAGGGTCTGAGGAGGTCCAGGGTCTGGGAGGTCCAGGGTCTGGGAGGCCCAGGGTCTGGGAGGTCCAGAGTCAGAGGAGGTCCAGGGTCTGGGAGGTCCAGGGTCAGAGGAGGTCCAGGGTCTGGGAGGTCCAGAGTCAGAGGAGGTCCAGGGTCTGAGGAGGTCCAGGGTCTGGGAGGTCCAGGGTCTGGGAGGTCCAGGGTCTGGGAGGTCCAGAGTCAGAGGAGGTCCAGGGTCTGGGAGGTCCAGAGTCAGAGGAGGTCCAGAGTCAGAGGAGGTCCAGGGTCTGGGAGGTCCAGGGTCTGCAGACTGCATCATGTTTGTGGTCAGACTACTGAAACAGTGAAAGATGAAGGACCGGGACGGTTCGGGGTCAGTGGACGTCCTCCAGAGTGCCGAGCGGAGAGACGGTGGAGTACAGCGGTCTGTCTCCAGACCCCCGAGCCGCCCGAGCCGTGGAGTAAACCACGTCCGCAGGGGCCCTGTAGGAGGCGCCGTGCGGACGGTCCATCTGACGGAAGACCACCTCGGAGTAGACGAGCCCCCCGGAGTCGTCCTCAACCTGAAGACAGAAGACGAGTCGACATTGAAGACTCTGGAGGGACTGCGCCTCATGCTGTCCCTTCACGTCTCACTCTGAGCGGGAGCCCGGGCGCCGTGACCACGCTGTAGCCGTCCTCGCCGTCGCCCGTCCGCGGCGTGAGTGAGAGAGTCCCCACCCGAGGACCTCCGTCCGCCACGTCCTCGTACAGCCGGGGACTCTGCAGGAACATGAGACACGTCTTCCTTCTGCTCGTCTCATCACGGCATCCAACCGTCAGTGGGATTTACCTCCGTCACTGAAACGTCCCGTCCCTCCAAACGGTCTGAAAGACAAAATGTCCAAAGTCTCCAGTGAGATCAGAGAAAGACGCCTGGACGTAGCTTCAGACGTCTTCAGTCTGCTGACGCCTTCAAGACAAGACAGAAAAGCTCTGTTGCTTTTGAAGTAGTGACGGACTACAGGAAACAGGAAGTAGTGAAAGGCTACAGGAAACAGGAAGTAATAATGGGCTACAGGAAACAGGAAGAAGTGAAAGACTGCAGGAACCAGGAAGTCATAACGGGCTACAGGAAACTGGAAGGAGTGGAAGACTTCAGGAACCAGGAAGTAGTGATGGGCTACAGAAAACAGGAAACAGTGAAGGGCTACAAAAACCAGGAAGTAGTAACGGGCTACAGGAACCAGGAAGTATTGAAGGGCTACAGGAACCAGAAGTAATGATGGGCTACAGAAACCAGGAAGTAGTGATGAGCTACAGGAACCAGGAAGTAGTGAAGGGCTACAAAAACCAGGAAGTAGTCATGGGCTACAGGAACCAGGAATTAGTGATGGGCTACAGGAACCAGGAAGTAGTGAAGGGCTACAGGAAACAGGAAGTAATGATGGGCTACAAAAACCAGGAAGTAGTGACAGGCTACAGGAACCAGGAAGTTGTGAATGGCTACAACAATCAGGAAGTAGTAATGGGCTACAGGAACCTGGAAGGAGTGAAAGACTACAGGAACCAGGAACTAGTGAAGGGCTACAAAAACCAAGAAGTAGTAACGGGCTACAGGAAACAGGAAGTAGTGAGGGGCTACAGGAACCAGGAAGTAATGATGGGCTACAGAAACCGGGGCTGTGTTCGAAACCGCATACTGTCTACTACATCCTTACATACTCATACTATCCATCCTGCATCCTGCTTACTCAGTCCATCAAACAGTATGCGAAGCGTTTACACTACAGCATACTACATAATAACCCACAATGCATTGCACTTCTTCCATGAGCAGAAATCGATCTGCTAAAGCTGATTTCACTTTAGCTCTAAACTCGTCAAATGTATAACTTCGAGATATCTTTTTAAATTAGGCGACAAAATGGTCGTTTAGAGTCGAGTGTGTCGTTTATTTGTCTGAATATCAGCCGTTTAGGATTTTGTTCGGACAAATTCGGCGAAATTCAAGCCAGCCGCAGTGAGCAACGCACTTCCGGTTATTTTCACCAAAATAAACCACCTCTTTCCCTTTCTCATGCAAAAAAACCTCAGTGATAAATCTGTGCTTTTACTTTGAAAACAAGAAGGCAATCTTTCAGCAATATATCTCGCTTAACATCGCCGTTTGGACCGGTGTCCCGTTAACGGACCACTTATTATGCCAGTTATGATGCTTTACCGACGGAGAGTTTTTTCGGCTCTTCAACGAAGATCGGCTCGCCGTCTTCGGTGCATCATGGTCGCTTTCAGCATGGACTTTTTCTCAGATGTAAGGGTTTTTTTGTTTTTTGTTTTTACAATTTTTAATCATTGTCAATCCAATCAGAAATCTCGTAACATAACATACCTACGAGCACAAACAATGGAGGGAAGATTAAATCTAGAACCCGTGTACGTGGATGACATTTTGGAAATAACAAGGAAAGGACATACACAAGAACTCACGGATCATCTCAACACACTGGATGACACAAAAAACATCAAGTTCACCCACGAAGAGGAAACAGACAGCACCATACATTTCCTGGACCTGGACATAAAACACCTGGAAGATGGCAGCATTAAAATTCACATATATCGGAAACCCACTCACACAGACCAATACCTCCTTTGGACGTCAGAACATCCCATTAACCACAAACTTTCAGTCGTAAGAACCCTTTTCGAACGCACAAAACTAATCACGCAGGAAGAAGACAGAAAAGAGGAGGAACAACACATCATAAAAGCACTACGAAAGTGCAACTATCCGATGTGGGCCATAAACAAAGGCCGCCAACAAGCAAAACAAAACAAAGACACAAAAAAGAGAACAACAACTAAACAAACTGAGAAACAAAACAGGGCCATGGTGACACTTCCATACATCAGAGGGATCACAGAGAGAATACAACGGGCCATGAATAAGCACAACATCAGCACCCCAGTAAAACCACACATAAAACTACGGCAGTTACTAGTACATCCCAAGGACAAAATAGAGCCACAACAAAAATGCAATATCATTTACGAAATACCTTGTTTGTCGTGCAACAAATCCTACGTCGGGGAGACTGGCAGAGCCTTCAACATCAGGACAAAAGAACATCGCACGGAATGCGAAAAAGAAACATCTAAAGCGCGCACACGCTCCTCCAAACGACAGGCAGAGCAGGAACAGCTAAAGTCTGCCGTTTCCGAACACTGCAAGAGGGAAAACCACCTCATGGACTGGGATCATGCCCAGATCATCGGCACGGAAAGCAACAAGTACCACCGCTGGATCAGGGAGGCCATCGAGATCCGGAAACGTGCCCCCCAGACTGTGAACCGGGCAGAGGGGGCGTATCAACTTTCCCATACCTGGGACACAGTTCTGAAGAAGTCGGACTGCAGATGGCGCTGTCGTCCTACTGCACCCAGTAGGAAGCTGGCGCCAAAACCTGTATAAATCAGCCGACCAGACAACATCACGTGACACTTCTGAGGAAGGCTGCAGCTTGGCAGCCGAAACATGTCAAGGTAGGCAAAATAACCTCTGGCCTGTATATACGAATCCAAACCATGAATACAAAAAAAGGCCTAATGAACCTTATCGGACTAAATCTAGAACCATACTCAGCTTGCTAAA
Source organism: Salarias fasciatus (assembly GCF_902148845.1). NCBI lineage: Eukaryota > Metazoa > Chordata > Actinopteri > Blenniiformes > Blenniidae > Salarias > Salarias fasciatus. The sequence continues at coordinate 1,516,273 of NC_043764.1, read as the reverse complement.
TGTACATCATGAAGAAACGGTCATTGTGGACTGAATAAAGTTTATTCAAATGTCCGTCGCGTTGCATCTTGGACAATTTCAGTATGAGTAGTGAACACACGATGTATACTCAACATTTCTGGCGAATGCAGTATGCATCCGGGAACTTCTCACATACTCAAAATCGCATACTGCCAGTGTGAACACACTGCATACTCAATAAGTTAGTATGAGTAGTAGGTAAGTATGCGGTTTCGAACACAGCCCAGGAAGTAGTGATGAGCTACAGGAACCAGGAAGTAGTGAAGGGCTACAGGAACCAGGAAGTAGTGAAGGGCTACAGGAACCAGGAAGTAGTGAAGGGCTACAAAAACCAGGAAGTAGTAATGGGCTACAGGAACCAGGAAGTAGTGAAGGGCTACAGGAAACAGGAAGTAATGATGGGCTACAGAAACCAGGAAGTAGTGACGGGCTACAGGAACCAGGAAGTAGTGAATGGCTACAAAAACCAGGAAATAGTAATGGGCTACAGGAACCTGGAAGGAGTGAAAGACTACAGGAACCAGGAAGTAGTGGAAGACTTCAGGAAACAGGAGGAAATGAAAGACTACAGGAATCAGGAAGTAGTGGAAGACTTCAGGAAACAGGAGGAAATGAAAGACTACAGGAATCAGGAAGTAGTGACGGGCTACAGGAACCAGGGCTGTGTCCGAATGTCCACACTGTCCCCTCACCCCTCAGTCACTACAGAGCTGGACTACATAGTGGACTTCATAGAGCAGGGGTCGGCAATTAGCGGCCCGCGGGCCAAATGTGGCCCGCCGAACCGTCCAATCCGGCCCGCGAGAGGATTCCAACACGCGCGCGCACAAACGCACGCATTACCCCGGGCCCTCGAGCAGACGCACGCACCCCTGTTGGAGTGCGATATCTGTCACTGTGTTGCAATAGACAATCTTCGAGGGATGTGTTGTTTAGTTGTGGTTTCCAGTTTGTCACTGAAAAAATAAAGAGGAGTGGCGCCTCGTCTGGTGAACAAGTGAGTGCTGCACCGAGCTCACCGTGTGTGTTTATTCTCCAGTAAGTTTGAGTGTAACGGTGTGTTTCCACCGGACACGACGCGAATTTTTCGGGTGACGAGATCACATACAAAGTCACTGTAATGACGCGATTGTCGCTCAACCTTGAGCGGCGGACGGCGAGCGTTTCCAGGGAGAAATCTCGCTGCCGCCCGCCGCTCCATCGCTCGTCACTTGAGTTGAAATAATTGAACCTTTCAAGCGAATTGGCGCCAGGACAGCCTGTCAGCGTGGAGGTCTTCACGGACGTGCTGCCGGAGGGCAGCAGGGCTCCGACCACGCAGAACAGCTGGCGTGATGCCAAGGCGAGCGGCGTGCGCAATCTCACTCGTTCACCGCTTCTGGTGGAAACAGCGTCAGCCTGAAGCAGCGCTGGAACCGGCCGTCCGGGCGCAGCTCCTGCAGACGGTGGAACTCAGCGAGCTCAGACCGCCTCCGGAGGGCAGCAGGCAGCCTGAAGCGATGCGGCGCCTCCTGCAGCCGGAGCTGACTTCCTCATGCCAGATACAGAGCAGCGATGGCGGCAGGCGGAGCGTCTCAATCTCGATCTTTATTTGTAAAAGCACGTCTCATATTCATAAAAGTGCTGAACAGTAAAAACAGTCATAAAAACAAAAAAAGAACAAAACCCGCACCATCGATCAGCATGCGCGCTCGCACACACACACACACACACACACACACACACAGACAGCCGGGTGCACACAGGACTGTGGGACAGACATCAGAAGAATCCTGCCCACTGAGCAGGAGACGGTGTTGCATATTTGTTCCAGCGTGACGCGTCCCGCGAATGAATTCACACACCAGCGATAAAACTTGTGCATCTAGCGCGGCGCGGTGTCATTTGTCGCGCAAATGCAGTCGCGTTAAACGCCCCCCCCCCCCCCCCCCCCCTTTGGACACCCAACTCCCTACTTTTTCTCTCAGCACTGATCACGTGACCCCCAGCAGGTACCATGGTAATCATGGTAACCATGGCAACCAGACGCACCGGCTCGCCAAGACGTATTTCCACGACACGAAAAAACATTTCTAATATTTCTTTTTAAAATGTGCTCTAATTCTGCATTTTTCTTTCCCTGTCATCTTTCCAATCATTGAAGAAATTCAATTCATGCATTCATACATACATAGAGTTGCAATGCACCATGGGCAATATTGAGCCATCTAGGGACTATTGATGTTCACTACTTTTCTAGAAGAGTACGTTTACATGCAGCCAATAACCCTTTTAAAACTCAAATATTGGCAATAAACTGGTGGCGCGTGGCCATATAAACACCCGCAAAAACCCGAATAAGCTCATATTCGGGTTTTAAAAACCGTAATAAGACCGCTGGGTTACTCCTTTTCAAACCCGAATTTCTGTTCATATAAATGCGTATCGGGATATCTGGGTTGAAAGAGACATTAAATACTGTTGTGCGCATGTTCTATCTGCAAGGAATCTTTGTCTGTTGAGTCCAGGAACTACTTGTGATCCAGTTTAGCTGCTACCGAGTAAATAAAATGTGTGGAAACGATGGATCAGTTCTTCTCTTTCACTGAAAAAACGCTGCATCGCTTCAGTGAACATGATACCACGTCCTGCCGCTGACACTCTTTTTCTAACTGTGGTGTCTGTGTAAAATAAGGTTGAACATGCAAACAGCACACCTAGTGGCATGAAGTGTGCATGCAGTCACGGCGTCGTCTGTGCGCCGCGGTTTGAACGGGGAGATCCCGACTGAATGCGCTGACTTGTAAACGGGGAAACTCTCTGTCTGTTTCAGCAGGTGAACGGGTCATTCCCAGCGCCTCAGAAACCGGAACATTGACCTGAACCCAGATACTGACTGCATGGAAACGTAGTGCCTGTGGGAAATTTCTAGTGCCCTGCTTTTTTGCTATCTGGACATTTGGACAGCCCGACACATGGTGTCTTCACTGTGTACTGTCCTATAGAGCAGCGGTTTTCAAAGTGTGAGGTGCGCCTCCCCTGGGGGGCGCCAGAGGGTTTCAGGGGAGGCCGGCGCGACAGAGAAAACAACAAACAAAAAAAACGTGTGGGCTTCCAAAGCAGTGTGTCCTGTGAGGTTCCTCACGCCAGGGATGGGAATCAACAACCGGTTCTTTTGTAGAACCGGTTCCTCATGTCTCAGTTCCAAGGAGTTATTTGTCTGTCTCCTGAACGACTCCGCTTATCGGTTCCGCTGTGTGCGTGACGACGTACCATGCGCTCCCAGCAGCCCCGGGGCAGCTGCAGTCCGCTCTGGCGCCGCTTCAGAGCCGCGGACCGGAAACTTTCAGCAAGGATCATATTTTTCCCTCACTCCGGAGCCGCTGCTTCAGTCTGAACAGAAACGAGTCGGTGCCAGATGAAAGGAGACACGTGTTCCTAAATCAGTGATTTCAAAATAAAATCTGTGTCGTGTTTTTGCCTCCACATTGTTTTTTTGTAATTGTTCTGGTAGAATATATGACAAACAACGCGATCTAATCATTATATGGATTAGAAAAATGAACGATGTTGTTCTTACTCATTGCAGGAAAGTCAAAGACACCAAAATTGCACAAATCAAAGCTCCATGACCGGAGCGGCTGTGTTGCCAGATTGGGCGGGTTTCTGCACAATCAAGCTTGTTTTGACCCCGAGGCGGGTTGAGGACTGGCTGTGTGTTGTGACGTGTTTTTTTGAATGCAAATCAGGTTTTAACGGTTTTAACACGCATTTTCTACAGAGATGGAGGTTTGGATTCTTCTCTATTGTTGGATGGTTTTAACAATATATTTGAGGCAGATCTGGCAACCAGCATCAGCTGACAGCAGACACACCAAGACCTTGTGAGTGACAGAGCTGCAGAGCTGGACCAGACAGGGCCATCCAGTGTGAGGCCGGTGTCATTTGGTTTGAGCTTTCCAGCCTGGCGTCAGGAAGAAGCTCCAGAGTTCGGCTGAATTTCACACCAAAAGATGAAACTGGGGCTACTGGCAGCTTGCAAAGTTTTCATGACATGGATATTTTTTTCTTCTTTTCAGGATGAAGATATGAAAGAGTTAATGCAAACACCCCATTTGTATTGTTTCATTTCTCACTCAATGAGAATCAATTGATAAGAGAATTGATAAGGAATCGTAAAAGTGAAAGACGACAGGAACCAGAAAATAATTTAAATGGAGTCAGTTTGAATTGTGAACTTTGAATGAGTCATTCAACTCCACCACAAGAGAATGGTGTGTGTGTGGGTGTGTGTGTGTGTGTGTGTGTGTGTGTGTGTTGCGTCACCTTTGTGTTTTGAAGCCCGTTTCCTGCAGAAGATGAGCAGCGCCACACCCAGCAGAACGACCACGGCGGTGAGAACCGGACCGACGGAGAGCAGAACGTCTGTGGAGCCCAGAGGGAGTCAGACTCACAGGGAACGGGTCTGGAACACAGTCCAGAACACACTCCAGTACACAGTCCGGAAGACACTCCAGAACACACTCCGGAACACACTCCGGAACACACTCCAGAATACAGTCCGGAACACAGTCCAGAACACACTCCGGAACACACTCCAGTACACAGTCCGGAAGACACTCCAGAACACACTCCGGAACACACTCCGGAACACACTCCAGAATACAGTCCGGAACACAGTCCGGAACACACTCCAGAACACACTCCAGAACACACTCCAGAACACAGTCCGGAACACAGTCCGGAACACACTCCAGAACACACTCCAGAACACAGTCCAGAACACACTCCAGAACACACTCCGGAACACACTCCGGAACACACTCCGGAACACACTCCAGAACACAGTCCAGAACACACTCCGGAACACACTCCGGAACACACTCCAGAACACACTCCAGAACACAGTCCGGAACACAGTCCGGAACACACTCCAGAACACACTCCAGAACACAATCCGGAACACACTCCGGAACACACTCCAGAACACAGTCCAGAACACAGTCCAGAACACACTCCAGAACACAGTCCAGAACACACTCCAGAACACACTCCAGAACACAATCCGGAACACACTCCGGAACACACTCCAGAACACAGTCCAGAACACAGTCCAGAACACACTCCAGAACACAGTCCAGAACACACTCCAGAACACAGTCCAGAACACACTCCAGAACACACTCCGGAAAACACTCCGGAACACAGTCCAGAACACACTCCAGAACACACTCCAGTACACAGTCCGGAAGACACTCCAGAACACACTCCGGAACACACTCCGGAACACACTCCAGAACACAGTCCAGAACACACTCCAGAACACACTCCGGAACACACTCCGGAACACACTCCAGAACACAGTCCAGAACACACTCCAGAACACACTCCGGAACACACTCCGGAACACACTCCGGAACACAGTCCGGAACACACTCCGGAACACACTCCAGAACACAGTCCAGAACACACTCCGGAACACACTCCGGAACACAGTCCAGAACACACTCCGGAACACACTCCGGAACACAGTCCAGAACACACTCCGGAACACACTCCAAAACACAGTCCGGAACACACTCCGGAACACACTCCGGAACACACTCCGGAACACACTCCAGAATACAGTCCGGAACACACTCCGGAACACACTCCAGAACACAGTCCAGAACACACTCCGGAACACACTCCGGAACACAGTCCAGAACACACTCCGGAACACACTCCGGAACACACTCCGGAACACACTCCGGAACACACTCCAGAACACACTCCAGAACACAGTCCGGAACACACTCCGGAACACACTCCGGAACACAGTCCGGAACACACTCCGGAACACACTCCAAAACACAGTCCGGAACACAGTCCAGAACACACTCCAGAACACAGTCCGGAACACAGTCCGGAACACACTCCGGAACACACTCCAGAACACACTCCAGAACACAGTCCGGAACACACTGCAGAACACAGTCCGGAACACACTCCAGAACACACTCCAGAACACAGTCCAGAACACACTCCAGTACACAGTCCGGAAGACACTCCAGAACACAGTCCAGAACACACTCCGGAACACACTCCAGAACACACTCCGGAACACAGTCCGGAACACACTCCGGAACACACTCCAAAACACAGTCCGGAACACAGTCCAGAACACACTCCAGAACACAGTCCGGAACACAGTCCGGAACACACTCCAGAACACACTCCAGAACACAATCCGGAACACACTCCGGAACACACTCCAGAACACAGTCCGGAACACACTCCAGAACACACTCCAGAACACAGTCCGGAACACACTCCAGAACACACTCCAGAACACAGTCCGGAACACACTCCAGAACACACTCCAGAACACACTCCAGAACACAATCCGGAACACACTCCGGAACACACTCCAGAACACACTCCAGAACACAATCCGGAACACACTCCGGAACACACTCCAGAACACACTCCAGAACACACTCCAGAACACAGTCCGGAACACAGTCCGGAACACACTCCAGAACACACTCCAGAATACAGTCCGGAACACACTCCAGAACACACTCCAGAACACACTCCAGAACACAGTCCGGAACACACTCCAGAACACACTCCAGAATACAGTCCGGAACACACTCCAGAACACACTCCAGAACACACTCCGGAACACACTCCAGAACACACTCCGGAACACACTCCGGAACACAGTCCGGAACACACTCCAGAACACACTCCAGAATACAGTCCGGAACACACTCCAGAACACACTCCAGAATACACTCCAGAACACACTCCAGAACACACTCCGGAACACACTCCGGAACACAGTCCGGAACACACTCCAGAACACACTCCGGAACACACTCCGGAACACAGTCCGGAACACACTCCAGAACACACTCCGGAACACAGTCCGGAACACACTCCAGAACACAGTCCAGAACACAGTCCAGAACACACTCCAGAATACAGTCCGGAACACACTCCAGAACACACTCCAGAACACACTCCGGAACACAGTCCGGAACACACTCCAGAACACACTCCAGAACACACTCCAGAAAGCAGTCCGGAACACACTCCAGAACACAGTCCAGAACACAGTCCAGAACACACTCCAGAACACAGTCCAGAAACACAGTCCAGAACACACTCCAGAACACACTCCAGAATACAGTCCGGAACACACTCCAGAACACACTCCAGAACACACTCCGGAACACAGTCCGGAACACACTCCAGAACACACTCCAGAACACACTCCAGAATACAGTCCGGAACACACTCCAGAACACACTCCAGAACACACTCCAGAATACAGTCCGGAACACACTCCAGAACACACTCCAGAACACACTCCAGAACACAGTCCAGAACACAGTCCAGAACACACTCCAGAACACAGTCCGGAAGACAGTCCGGAACACAGTCCGGAACACAGTCCGGAACACACTCCAGAACACACTCCAGAATACACTCCAGAACACACTCCAGAACACACTCCGGAACACACTCCGGAACACAGTCCGGAACACAGTCCGGAACACACTCCAGAACACACTCCAGAACACAGTCCGGAACACACTCCGGAACACACTCCGGAACACACTCCGGAACACACTCCGGAACACACTCCAGAACACAGTCCGGAACACAGTCCGGAACACACTCCAGAACACACTCCAGAACACACTCCGGAACACACTCCGGAACACACTCTGGAACACACTCCTGAACACACTCCGGAACACAGTCCGGAACACACTCCGGAACACACTCCGGAACACAGTCCGGAACGCACTCCAGAACGCACTCCAGAACGCACTCCAGAACGCACTCCGGAACACACTCCGGAACACTCCTCTCAGGAACGGTTCTCTCTGGAACACTCTCATCCAAACGACTCCATCGAATCTATTTCACGGCTCATTTTCTCATTTTCGGCTTCAAATTGCACCAATATGAAGAGAAAGCAAATCAATTCCACTGAACACACACACACGCAAACGCAAACACACACACACACACACACTCAGGAGCTCTGGAAAGTGAGGCCTATAAGGAGGAAGTGTGAAGCGGCTCGGCTGAAACTGCCGACTGATCTGAGTTTCAGCTCTCGGAGTCAAAACGCAGAGTTTTGTCCGGCGAGCGTCTCTGAGCTCCTGATACGGATCAGTTTACAACCTGCAGCCAGACGAGCCTCAGCTCACTCAGAACCCGTTCAGGGACAGACGTGTGAAGACTGTGGTTTTCTGGCTCTCGCTCCAGACCTGCCTGATGGACATCAGGACCCCAGACCAGACTCCAGACCGGACCCCAGACTGGACCCCAGACCGGACCCCAGCCCAGACTCCAGACCGGACCCCAGACTGGACCCCAGACCGGACCCCAGCCCAGACTCCAGACCGGACCCCAGCCCAGACTCCAGACCGGACCCCAGACTGGACCCCAGACCGGACTCCAGACCGGACTCCAGACCGGACCCCAGACCGGACCCCAGACCGGACTCCAGACCGGACTCTAGACCAGACTCCAGCCCAGACTCCAGACCGGACTCCAGACCGGACTCCAGCCCAGACTCCAGACCGGACCCCAGGCTGGACCCCAGACCGGACTCCAGACCGGACTCCAGACCGGACTCCAGACCGGACTGGCGCTCCCTGAGGCAGCCTCATGTTCTTGATTGATTGGCAGCACTGGAACCGTTTGGGTTCCACACCCTGTGAATAAGAACCTTCCTTCAGCCCCACGGATCCCGGCCGGTACCTGGTCGATGGTCCTGACTCGCTCCAGACTCGGCGGTGAGTTCAGGGACCGTCGGTGGACTTCTGGACTCGGTCGTCGGTCCTGCGGACGCTGGAAATGTCGGAGAACCGAGACGAGTCTGTGAGCCAAGGCTAGGTTCTCTCAAACATCCAGTCACGTCTAGAACATGGTTCGGGCTCCTGACCCACCGTCTGTGACGACGACCTGGAAGTCGATGAACTGGCGCTTCATTCCACATCTGTACCAGCCGGAGTCGGGCGGGGCCAGCTGTTCGATGCTCACACACACAACCTCCCCGTTTCCGGTGTGCTCTTCGTGTGTGAGGCTGAATCTGCCCTCCTGAGTCCTGCTGAGCTCCGTCTGGACCAGGACCTGCTCTCTGGAAAAAGGCTTCCAGCTCAAGTACTTTGGATTTCCAGAGGTCTGGAAGGAGCAGGCGACCGTCAGAGAACGCCCCGCTTCGACAAACACCTTCTGCTGGGAGTTCACCTCCAGCACGGCTGTAGAGAAGACCACAATCAGCTGGAACCCCAACAGCTCTCCCGACCGCCGAAACCTGATGCGACCCAAGACACGTTTAACGGAAAACCGTTCTGTTCACGGCAAGCCTAGCGGTCCACAACCGGTCTAGGGAAAACCCAGAAACACCCCGTTTACACCGCAGACATGTTGCCATGGAAACAGGAAACCTTTCCAGCTGACACGCTGTATGAAGAGGTTGTGAAAGCCGACCTGAGGGAACTCACCGTCCACGGCGAGGATGTGGAACTCTGTGAGGCGGTACGCTCCCCCGCTGGTCAGTCCGCAGACGTACCGTCCCGAGTCGGACCTGGACAACCCCGAGACGCCCACGGACAGGACCGACTCCTGAAACAGCAGTCCCGTCCTCTCGTAGCCGAGGCTGTACCGTCCAGACCGAGCGCGGTCCCGCTGCGTCTCGATGAGGATGTTCCCCCCGGAGCAGCTGGTCCTGCAGAAGATCCTCCAGGATCCAGGCCGGCTGAACTTACAGACGGCGGTGACGTTTGATCCCACGGCTCCGTAGAAGGAGGTCCGAGCGCCGGATCCAGAGCGAAGGCCTGAGGAGCAGGACCAGGCGGAACTCTAGAGCAGGGGTCTCAAACCGGTCCAGGAAGGGCTGCAGGTTTTCATTCCAGCCGAGCAGCAGCAGCAGGACCACTCAAGTCCTCAGGTCTTCAGTGGAGCCTGATGGCAGGACTGGAGTCTGCTGCTCCTGCTCGGGTCGAATGAAAACCTGCAGCCGCGCGGCCCTTCCTGGACCGGCTCGAGACCCCTGGTCTGGACTGTCTGGGTCTGATGGTTCAGTCCAGACTCCAGAGCATCGTCCTCCACTGACTGAGGGAATGATCGTCTAGATTCCTGTCAGACTTCCTGTTGAGACTGACTGGTCTATTTTCAGAGACATCTCTCTGTCCCACCGTCTCTCTGTCCCTCTGTCTCTCCGTCTCTCTGTCTTTCCGTCTCTCCGTCCCTCCATCTCTCTGTCCCTCCGTCTTTCTGTCTCTCTGTCTCTCCGTCTCTCTGTCTTTCCGTCTCTCCGTCCCTCCATCTCTCTGTCCCTCCGTCTTTCTGTCTCTCCGTCTTTCTGTCTCTCCGTCTTTCCATCCCTCTGTCTCTCCGTCTCTCTGTCTTTCCGTCCCTCTGTCTCTCCGTCTCTCTGTCCCTCCGTCTCTCCGTCTTTCCGTCCCTCTGTCTCTCCGTCTCTCTGTCCCTCCGTCTCTCCGTCTTTCCGTCCCTCTGTCTCTCCGTCTCTCTGTCTTTCTGTCTCTCCGTCCCTCCGACTCTCCGTCTTCCGGCCCTCTGTCTCTCTGTCTTTCTGTCTCTCCGTCCCTCCGTCTCTCTGTCCCTCCGTCTCTCCGTCCCTCTGTCTCTCCGTCTCTCTGTCTATCGTCTTTCCGTCCCTCTGTCTCTCCGTCTCTCTGTCTTTCTGTCTCTCCGTCCCTCCGACTCTCCGTCTTCCGGCCCTCTGTCTCTCTGTCTTTCTGTCTCTCCGTCCCTCCGTCTCTCTGTCCCTCCGTCTCTCCGTCCCTCTGTCTCTCCGTCTCTCTGTCTATCGTCTTTCCGTCCCTCTGTCTCTCCGGCTCTCTGTCTTTCTGTCTCTCTGTCTCTCCGTCTCTCCGTCCCTCCATCTCTCTGTCCCTCCATCTCTCTGTCTCTCCGTCTCTCTGTCTCTCCGTCTTTCCGTCCCTCTGTGTCTCCGTCTCTCTGTCTCTCGTCTCTCCGTCCCTCCATCTCTCCGTCTCTCCGTCCCTCCGTCCCTCCGTCTCTCCGTCTCTCCGTCCCTCCGTCTCTCCGTCCCTCCGTCTCTCCGTCCCTCCGTCCGTCTCTGTCTCTCTGTCTCTCTGTCTCTCCGTCTCTCCGTCCCTCCGTCTCTCTGTCCCTCCGTCTCTCCGTCCCTCCGTCCCTCTGTGTCTCCGTCTCTCTGTCTCTCGTCTCTCCGTCCCTCCATCTCTCCGTCTCTCCGTCCCTACGTCTCTCCGTCTCTCCGTCTCTCCGTCCCTCCGTCTCTCCGTCCCTCCGTCCGTCTCTGTCTCTCTGTCTCTCCGTCTCTCCGTCCCTCCGTCTCTCTGTCCCTCCATCTCTCCGTCCCTCCGTCTCTCTGTCTCTCCGTCTCTCTGTCTCTCCGTCTCTCCGTCCCTCCGTCTCTCCGTCCCTCCATCTCTCTGTCTCTCCGTCTCTCTGTCCCTCCGTCTCTCTGTCCGTCTCTCTGTCTGTCCTCAGCGTCCTCCTGATCAGAGCAGAGACGGTTTTGGGGAAACGAGGCGTTTCACTTCACTTTGTGGAGGACGTTTAGAGAAGCAGAGCAGAGACCAGGGTCGTCCTCCCGTCTGTCCAAACCTGCACCGGAGACGTTTGTCTGCCTCAGAGCCTCTGAGCAGGATCACTCCTGCAGCACCGCCTCATCAGCAGGGTGAAGCACCCTGTGTCCCCTCGGTCTGACCGGCTCACGTCCCCCGTGAGCGGAGGACAGTCCCCCGTGAGCGGAGGACAGTCCACCGCCTGGTGAGCTCTGCTTCACCACGCCGAAGGATCAAAGAGCCACGTCGCTATGAATGCTGGGCCGCCACGAGCCGGTTCTCCCTGCGGGAACTTTTCGGACTCCTCCTGCTTAAAACCCAAAAAGCCAGAAGGCTGGCGAGGCCCCGCCCCCTCGGGCTGGACTCAGACCGAGGGTCCGGATCGAGCCGGATCAACCCTTCTGCTGTACGGGGGCTGGCCTCGCGACTCCTGCGTTACCGTTTGACAGGCGTCCCGCCCCGGTCCCGCTCCCCCCGCCACTGTCCCTCTGACCGGAGGACGCCGGGTTTGAAACCCTCCCTCCCCAGGAGCAGCAGGAGCAGCTGGAGGAGCAGGTACTCACAGAGGAGGAGGATCCAGGCGGCGCGGTGGGGCAGCGGCATGTCGGGCGGTCGGTCGGCTGCAGCGTCTCTGCAGGAGCAGGAAGTGAGACGGACGTCCTCCAGCCAGACCCTCCCCGTCCCCGACGCCCGGGACCACGGTTTGAACCCCAACCCCTGTGTGTGTGTGTGTGTATGTGTGCGTGTGTCTGTGTGCGTGTGTGCGTGCGTGTGTGTGTGTGTGTGTGTGTGTGTGTGTGTGTGTGTGTGTGTGTGTGTGTGTGTGTGTGTGTGCATGTATGTGTGCGTGTGTCTGTGTGTGTTCTCGTATTTCTATCCTTGTCGGGGCCAAATGTCCCCACAAGGATAGCAAAACGTGGAACGACGTGCCTTGTGGGACCTTTTTCTGGTCCTAAGTAGGAGAAACAGTGTTTTCTTGACCATGTTGTTGTTACTGAAAAAAGTAAAAGTGTAAAAACATTTCTTTAGGGTTAGGCTTTATTGTGGTGTGGGTTAGGGTTAGGGTAAGGGTCAGGGTCAGGGTCTGGGTCTGGGTCTGGGTCAGGGTCAGGGTCTGGGTCTGGGTCTGGGTCAGGGTCAGGGTCAGGGTCTGGGTTAGGAGTTAGACATGAATGGGAGTCAATGGAAGGTCCCCACGAGGATAGAAATACACACGTGTGTGTGTGTGTGTGTGTCTGTGTGTGTTGTGTGTGTGTGTCTGTCTGTCTCTGGATCAGCTGGGTCTCTGGATCTGGATCTGGTCTCTGGGGCTTCAGTCCTGCTGCTGATCTCAGAAGTTTCTGGTCTTGCTGGTCTGCCTCGAGCCCTTGAGCAGGACGTGGGCCTTTCTGGATGGGCCAGCTGGCCTTGGCATGCAGGTTCTCTGGATCTGTTGGGTCCCTGGATCTCTTCAGGACCCGTGTCCGAGGTCGGTCAGGTTCCTCAGCGGGTTCTCCTCACAGCAGGAGGTCAGAGGTCACGTCCACCCTCCGTCGTCTGCAGTGGCCTGGTGGGACGCGTCCGGCAGGAGGACCTGAAGGAGACCAGCTCCGGGTTCTCCGGGTCCAGAACCCAGGTTCTCCTCAAGCACTGAGACCTCCAGCCTCGGTTCCGTGGGGGTCCCGGGGTCACCAGGATGGTCCTGAACCCTGACCCCCCTCCCAGAGGGCGCCTGCCTCACTGGCTCCCTCTGGTGGCCGGACTGAGTCTGACGCCCGGCCTGGAACCGGTTCCGGTTCTCCACTGACGGAACGCTGCAGCTTCAAACCCACTTCATCCATTCCATTCCAGTCAGAACCACCAGAACCCTCCCAGAACCGGACCCTGTCAGGAAGTAGAGTCCACCAGAACCCTCCCAGAACCGGACCCCGTCAGGAAGTAGAGTCCACCAGAACCCTCCCAGAACCGGACCCCGTCAGGAAGTAGAGTCCACCAGAACCCTCCCAGAACCGGACCCCCGTCAGGGAGTAGAGTCCACCAGAACCCTCCCAGAACCGGACCCCGTCAGGAAGTAGAGTCCACCAGAACCCTCCCAGAACTGGACCCCGTCAGGAAGTAGAGTCCACCAGAACCCTCCCAGAACCGGACCCCGTCAGGAAGTAGAGTCCACCAGAACCCTCCCAGAACCGGACCCCGTCAGGGAGTAGAGTCCACCAGAACCCTCCCAGAACCGGACCCTGTCAGGAAGTAGAGTCCACCAGAACCCTCCCAGAACCGGACCCCGTCAGGGAGTAGAGTCCACCAGAACCCTCCCAGAACCGGACCCCGTCAGGAAGTAGAGTCCACCAGAACCCTCCCAGAACCGGACCCTGTCAGGAAGTAGAGTCCACCAGAACCCTCCCAGAACCGGACCCCGTCAGGGAGTAGAGTCCACCAGAACCCTCCCAGAACCGGACCCCGTCAGGAAGTAGAGTCCACCAGAACCCTCCCAGAACCGGACCCTGTCAGGAAGTAGAGTCCACCAGAACCCTCCCAGAACCGGACCCTGTCAGGAAGTAGAGTCCACCAGAACCCTCCCAGAACCGGACCCTGTCAGGAACCGGACCCCGTCAGGAAGTAGAGTCCACCAGAACCCTCCCAGAACCGGACCCCGTCAGGGAGTAGAGTCCACCAGAACCCTCCCAGAACCGGACCCTGTCAGGAAGTAGAGTCCACCAGAACCCTCCCAGAACCGGACCCCGTCAGGAAGTAGAGTCCACCAGAACCCTCCCAGAACCGGACCCTGTCAGGAACCGGACCCCGTCAGGAAGTAGAGTCCACCAGAACCCTCCCAGAACCGGACCCTGTCAGGAAGTAGAGTCCACCAGAACCCTCCCAGAACCGGACCCCGTCAGGGAGTAGAGTCCACCAGAACCCTCCCAGAACCGGACCCTGTCAGGAAGTAGAGTCCACCAGAACCCTCCCAGAACCGGACCCTGTCAGGAACCGGACCCCGTCAGGAAGTAGAGTCCACCAGAACCCTCCCAGAACCGGACCCCGTCAGGGAGTAGAGTCCACCAGAACCCTCCCAGAACCGGACCCCGTCAGGAAGTAGAGTCCACCAGAACCCTCCCAGAACCGGACCCCGTCAGGGAGTAGAGTCCACCAGAACCCTCCCAGAACCGGACCCCGTCAGGAAGTAGAGTCCACCAGAACCCTCCCAGAACCGGACCCTGTCAGGAAGTAGAGTCCACCAGAACCCTCCCAGAACCGGACCCCGTCAGGAAGTAGAGTCCACCAGAACCCTCCCAGAACCGGACCCCGTCAGGAAGTAGAGTCCACCAGAACCCTCCCAGAACTGGACCCCGTCAGGAAGTAGAGTCCACCAGAACCCTCCCAGAACCGGACCCCGTCAGGGAGTAGAGTCCACCAGAACCCTCCCAGAACCGGACCCCGTCAGGAAGTAGAGTCCACCAGAACCCTCCCAGAACTGGACCCCGTCAGGAAGTAGAGTCCACCAGAACCCTCCCAGAACCGGACCCCGTCAGGAAGTAGAGTCCACCAGAACCCTCCCAGAACCGGACCCCGTCAGGGAGTAGAGTCCACCAGAACCCTCCCAGAACCGGACCCTGTCAGGAAGTAGAGTCCACCAGAACCCTCCCAGAACCGGACCCCGTCAGGGAGTAGAGTCCACCAGAACCCTCCCAGAACCGGACCCCGTCAGGGAGTAGAGTCCACCAGAACCCTCCCAGAACCGGACCCTGTCAGGAAGTAGAGTCCACCAGAACCCTCCCAGAACCGGACCCCGTCAGGAAGTAGAGTCCACCAGAACCCTCCCAGAACCGGACCCTGTCAGGAAGTAGAGTCCACCAGAACCCTCCCAGAACCGGACCCCGTCAGGAAGTAGAGTCCACCAGAACCCTCCCAGAACCGGACCCTGTCAGGAAGTAGAGTCCACCAGAACCCTCCCAGAACCGGACCCTGTCAGGAAGTAGAGTCCACCAGAACCCTCCCAGAACCGGACCCTGTCAGGAACCGGACCCTGTCAGGAAGTAGAGTCCACCAGAACCCTCCCAGAACCGGACCCCGTCAGGAAGTAGAGTCCACCAGAACCCTCCCAGAACCGGACCCTGTCAGGAACCGGACCCCGTCAGGAAGTAGAGTCCACCAGAACCCTCCCAGAACCGGACCCTGTCAGGAAGTAGAGTCCACCAGAACCCTCCCAGAACCGGACCCCGTCAGGAAGTAGAGTCCACCAGAACCCTCCCAGAACCGGACCCTGTCAGGAACCGGACCCCGTCAGGAAGTAGAGTCCACCAGAACCCTCCCAGAACCGGACCCCGTCAGGGAGTAGAGTCCACCAGAACCCTCCCAGAACCGGACCCCGTCAGGAAGTAGAGTCCACCAGAACCCTCCCAGAACCGGACCCCGTCAGGGAGTAGAGTCCACCAGAACCCTCCCAGAACCGGACCCCGTCAGGAAGTAGAGTCCACCAGAACCCTCCCAGAACCGGACCCTGTCAGGAAGTAGAGTCCACCAGAACCCTCCCAGAACCGGACCCTGTCAGGAAGTAGAGTCCACCAGAACCCTCCCAGAACCGGACCCCGTCAGGAAGTAGAGTCCACCAGAACCCTCCCAGAACCGGACCCTGTCAGGAACCGGACCCCGTCAGGAAGTAGAGTCCACCAGAACCCTCCCAGAACCGGACCCCGTCAGGGAGTAGAGTCCACCAGAACCCTCCCAGAACCGGACCCCGTCAGGAAGTAGAGTCCACCAGAACCCTCCCAGAACCGGACCCCGTCAGGAAGTAGAGTCCACCAGAACCCTCCCAGAACCGGACCCCGTCAGGAAGTAGAGTCCACCAGAACCCTCCCAGAACCGGACCCTGTCAGGAAGTAGAGTCCACCAGAACCCTCCCAGAACCGGACCCCATCAGGAAGGGCCTTTTCCAGGCAGGAGACCTGAACCCAGTCTCCAGCGTTCCTCTGAGGACCTGGGACAGAACCCAGTGAGGAAGAGAACCAAACCTGCCAGGAGGTTACACACACACCCACACACACACACACACACACACACACACACACACACAGGTTTGTATTTCTAACCTTGTGAGGACACTCATTCACATAATGCATTTCCCTGACCCTGACCCTGACCCTAACCCTAACCCACACCACAACAAAGCCTAACCCTAAAGAAATGTTTTTGCACTTTTACTTTTTTCAGTAACAACAACATGGTCAAGAAAACACTGTTTCCCCCCATGGGGACCCAAAAAATGTCCCCACGAGGTAGGTCGTGCCAGGTTTTCCTATCCTTGTGGGGACATTTGGTCCCCACAAGGACAGAAATACCTGTACACACACACACACACACACACACACTCCGGAGCAGTGTCTGGAGCTTCTTGTGTCTCCTCCAGACCGTCGCTGTTCATCACTGATTGTTTTCAAACAACTAGAATTAAAAAAATCCCTGGAAGGAACCAGGCCTCAGGCTCCTGTAGAGGGCGCTGTGCCCACAGGAAGAGGGTTCAGCCCACAGGAAGAGGGTTCAGGCCACAGGAAGAGGGTTCAGGCCACAGGAAGAGGGTTCAGCCCACAGGAAGAGGGTTCAGGCCACAGGAAGAGGGTTCAGCCCACAGGAAGAGGGTTCAGCTCACAGGAAGAGGGTTCAGCCCACAGGAAGAGGGTTCAGCCCACAGGAAGAGGGTTCAGCCCACAGGAAGAGGGTTCAGCCCACAGGAAGAGGGTTCAGCCCACAGGAAGAGGGTTCAGCTCACAGGAAGAGGGTTCAGCCCACAGGAAGAGGGTTCAGCCCACAGGAAGAGGGTTCAGGCCACAGGAAGTGGGTTCAGCCCACAGGAAGAGGGTTCAGCCCACAGGAAGAGGGTTCAGCCCACAGGAAGAGGGTTCAGCTCACAGGAAGAGGGTTCAGCCCACAGGAAGAGGGTTCAGGCCACAGGAAGTGGGTTCAGCCCACAGGAAGAGGGTTCAGCCCACAGGAAGAGGGTTCAGGCCACAGGAAGTGGGTTCAGCCCACAGGAAGAGGGTTCAGCCCACAGGAAGAGGGTTCAGCCCACAGGAAGAGGGTTCAGCTCACAGGAAGAGGGTTCAGCCCACAGGAAGAGGGTTCAGCCCACAGGAAGAGGGTTCAGCCCACAGGAAGAGGGTTCAGCTCACAGGAAGAGGGTTCAGCTCACAGGAAGAGGGTTCAGCCCACAGGAAGAGGGTTCAGCCCACAGGAAGAGGGTTCAGCTCACAGGAAGAGGGTTCAGCTCACAGGAAGTGGGTTCTTTTTTTTTAATACTTGATTGGTAACAACAATGATACAACATCCAATCAGGGATTAATTTTCTTACAATGACAAACTACAACTACAACAGAGTCGAGGCAACAATGACAACAGAAACAACAGAGAAAAAAAAAGAAAAAAAGGGGACTGCAGCAGCACCATGCTGTAAGGCAGTTGGGACAATAACAATTTAGAGCATAAGACAGTCCTGAGCAAGAACAGCAGGTTGGATGTTACAGAGTTTCTCTCTGACAGTAATTCCAGACACTGGAAATCCTTCATCAGCTCGTTTTTGAATCCAGCTGCAGAGGAAAGCAGTTCTTCCGTTTTTTACAATGAATATGAGATTTACCTAAAATGGAAACAATATTCACTAAAGTATGGCATTTTTGAGGGATAGCTTCGACATACAGCAGTGTTTCCTGGAGATCCAAAACAAAGTCATGACCCAAATGAAACCAGGTGATAACTTCCTCCCAAAACTTCAAAGAAAAAGGACAAGAAAAAAAGAGGTGTTCTACTGCTTCGCTTCCTTTTCCACAAAAGACACACAGCTCCACTTCAAACTCAAACCGCTTCTTCAAAATTTCAGCAACAGGGTAATAATTATTAATTATTTTAAATTGAGTCTCTTAAACGTTGGGTGAGACTGGCCACTTCAAGTATTTGTAGACAGAGTTTTTTGGGATAGTAAAGTTTATCAACCCCGCCCTTCTTGGATTGTGATAGTTAGTAAATAGTTTCCGTTTGAAGGCATTC
The DNA here is from genome assembly GCF_902148845.1 of Salarias fasciatus. Classification (NCBI taxonomy): domain Eukaryota; kingdom Metazoa; phylum Chordata; class Actinopteri; order Blenniiformes; family Blenniidae; genus Salarias; species Salarias fasciatus. Next base: position 1,497,677 of record NC_043764.1, on the reverse strand, counting down.
CTGATAACTTTATTATTACACTGTTTTTTCTTTAATTCTATTTCTTCAATTTTTAATTCAGGTAGTTTAATAGTCACTTTGGAATAGACCAAAGTGTTTTTGACGAGCTGCATTGGGGGGGGTGGAACTGCTTTACAAACAGTTTTAAATTCTCTATATGAACACTTCAGGGGAAACTTGCCAACAAAATGATTAAACTCTAGTAATTCCCCATTCTTATCCAACAAATCTGAAATGAAAAAAAATACCGTTGTTTGCCCATTCTAATTTAAAAATAGATTTATTTTTTATAGTAATAACTCTGTTGCTCCACAAGGTGGAGCTGTGTGGTGTAAAATTATGAGAAAATGCCATTTTCCAAAAGAGCAGCGTCTGCTTATGGAAGTCTGATCATGTTAAGGGGCGTTTTGGAACCAAGAAATCACATTTGAGCAAAAAGTTGAGGCCACCAACCTTCTCAAACAGACATTTTGGTATGTGGAACCACACTGATTCCGGCTGAGATATAAACTGCTTTATCCAGTTTATTCTTAACAAGCCAACTATAGACTCAAATTCTGGTGCTCTTAAACCTCCAATCTGGTAATCTTTGATAATCTGTGCTTTACTAATATAATGTGTTCTATTTTTCCAGATAAATTTAAAAATGATAGAATTAACCTTTTTTATAAGAGCCTGATTGACATAAAGTGATTGACAAGGGTAAATTAATTTGGATAAGCCTTCAGCTTTAACTAGCAGAATTCAACCAAATACAGAAAGGTCTCTAGTTAACCAGTGATTCAGCAATTTTCCCATGTGAATAATTTTAGCTTCAATATTACACTGGTTTGATGTGGTTCCCTCAGCGTGTATTGTGACACCCAGGTAAGTGACTTGAGATTTAACAGGAATATTTTCAATAATGAGATCGGAGTTTGCATTTTTTCAAATTTAATGACAGCCCAGAGGCGAGTGAGAATGACGAAATTACCTGAAGGGCTTTTCTGATAATGTCTTTATTTTTTATGAAGATAACTGTGTCATCGGCAAATTGGCTAATTTTATATTCATAATTTAATATGTTAATACCTTTGAGTTCTGAATGATTAATGACTGAATAAGCTAAAATTTGAGTACACAGAATAAACAGTTGTGGAGATATTGGACAGCCTTGTCTAATTCCTCGGACAATTTCAATCCTTTCTGAAATCCCTGTGTAAAGTATAACATAACTATAAATATTGTTATAGAACATTTTAATTGTCTTACAGAATTTTTCTCCAAATCCTAGTTCTTTGAGGGTTCTAAATAAGAAGTTGTGCTCTAGAGTATCAAATACTTTAAAAAAGTCAAGACATAAGACAAAGCTCTGAGAATCAATGACGTTCTGATAGTCTACCATGTCCAGAATGAGCCGAACATGGTCAGAGATGCATCTCCCTTTAATCAAAGCAGATTGATATTCAGCTATTATTTTTGTAAGGATTGATTTCAGACGGTTAGCATAACACGAGGCCAACAGCTTATAATCCGTACAGAATAAGGTTATTGGCCTCCAACTGTTTATAGATAACAGATCTTTGCTGGGTTTGGGTAAAAGGGTTATTAACCCGGGTTTCATTGTTGGGGATAAGCTACCTTGTATTATACATTCCTGAAATGCTTTGAAAATAATTATCTTGATGTCATCCCAAAAGAATTTCAACAATTCTGTGGTTAATCCATCAATTCCAGGACTCTTCCCATTCTTCCTCTCATGAAGCGCCCTGTCTAATTCTGTCATCTTTAACTCTTCTTCCAGGTCAGACTGATCATCTTTCTCTAAAATTTGTATTTTACTCTTTAGACTTTTAAACAAAGACTCACATTTACCTGTCTGAAAATTCGATTTATATAATTCCGAATAAAATGACCAGAAGCTTCTCCCAATAATTTCAGCATTCTCCACCAAAACATTTACATTAAGTTTATTTATTAATTTCTTTGACTGTCTGTTTTTTTCAAGATTGAAGAAATAAGAATTGCTCTTCTCACCCTGTCGATCCAGTTTGCCCAGATCGAATGTAGGCTCCTTTGGCTTTGGCTGTGTACATTTAGTCTGACTGACTCTGTAGAACTTGGAGTTCATCGTTATCCAAATCACTTCCTTTTTCCAATAATGAGTTTATTTTTTGAATCGGGTCAGTTTGTTTTTTCCGTTTGGCAGCTGAGAGTTTTTTTTCCAGTGACAATCGCTAACTGTTTGATCTGAAACTTTAACCATTCCCATCTATTTAAGTCAGACATAACTGAATTTTTTATTTCTTTAATCACATTTTTAACCTCTTTTTGAAATTCTGGGACTTGCAATAGATAATTATTAAATTTCCATACTTTTGTACCGGTTTGAGGGTTACTATGAACTAACAATGACACACTTATTTCACTGTGGTCAGTTAATGGAGCAGCTGAAATTTTACAATCTATGACATTTTTACAAATTTCAACAGAAACAAGCCAGTAATCCAGTCTAGAACATATGTCGTTATTTCCAGCCTTAAACCATGTATATTGGAAAGCATCAGGGTTTGCCATCCTCCATACATCAGTCACATTTAAATCTGCACACAATTTCAGAAATGTATCATTAAAACGCGGCTGGAATCCTCTTTGGGGCTTTCTGTCCATCCATGTGTGAGGAGCTACATTATAATCTGCACCTATTACTATATTGTCTTTGTGGTATCTTAATTTCCAGATGCTTATCAATGAACTTAAATTATCCAAAAAGTTCTTATTCAAAACCTTGTTGTTAAATCCGTAAACACATACTAAAATATAACGTATTCCATTTATTTCTACTATCAGCAGTAACCAATGCCCTTCTGGATCACAAATATGATCAATGACATTTCCTTTAAACCGATTAAATAAAACAAGAACACCTGCTGAGTGTGATGTGCCATGTGCAAAAAACGTCTGATCTCCCCATTGGGTTTTCCAAAAAGTTTCATCATCCTTCTGAGAATGAGTCTCTTGTAAAACAATTATTTCTGCTTTCTGCTCTTTACATAAAAGAAAAATAGCCTTAGCTTCGGACAAGCTTCCTGTTCCTGCGAGCTTCCTCAACTTCTGGCCAGAGTGTGGCCCGCGCCTCTCTGTCCTCCCTGGAGAAGTCCTCCTTGAAGCGTATGTCCACCTCTTTGCAGACTTTGGCTTCTCGCGATCTCCTCCTCACTTCGTCATGGGTGGTGCGCAGCGCAAACTGGATGATCCCTGGTCTGGGTAACTTATTAGTGGCAGCATCGTTTTGTTACCTCCTCAGCTTAAAGGAATACTCCACCCAAAAAACGATTTGGCCTCATTTTCTACTCACCCTCATGCTGAGAAACACTCTGGAGCACTTTTTTGACGTTTCAAATGCAGTTGGAGATGTTTGGGGATTTTCGTTGTCAACAAACAGGGACCGACAGAGCCCGACAGAAAAAATGGTCCATAACGTCCACAAAACGTTCCCATTTTCCTTCATACTGCTCGTCCGCTGTAATCCAAGTGTCCTGAGCGCGTAACGTCCATAATTAATTCTTAACGAGGTCATTTAGTACATTTTAAGAGCCCAAACAGTGCGCTCTCACACAGCGCCATTGCATGTCTGCGCGCGCACCCTGAACTACGGAAGCCTCGGCAGACCAAGCCAGACGCTTGCGCGCTTTCAGCGACTACTTTTCTAAATTGCAAGCGTAGAAGAAGAAGTTCCGCTGTTTATATTCTGCTGAGTGACCGAGCTGTGGACAATCACAAAAGTGACTGGCTGCTGTTTTAAAGCTTTGAATTCGGTGTCCTGCTGAAAGGGCACAAGCGTGTTGCTTGGTCTGCCGAGGCTTCCGTAGTTCAGGCTGCGTGCAGACATGCAATGGAGCTGTATGAGAGCGCCCTGTTTGGGCTCTTAAAATGTACTAAATGACCTCGTTAAGAATTAATTATGGACGTTACGCACTCAGGACACTTGGATTACAGCGGACGAGCAGCATGAAGGAAAATGGGAACGTTTTGTGGATTTTATGGACCATTTTTTCTGTCGAGCTCTGTCGGTCCCTGTTTGTTGACAACGAAAATCCCCAAACATCTCCAACTGCATTTGAAACGTCAAAAAAGTGCTCCAGAGTGTTTCTCAGCATGAGGGTGAGTAGAAAATGAGGCCAAATCGTTTTTTGGGTGGAGTATTCCTTTAAGTGGCTCCTAACCCGTGGTACGGAACCGCTGAAATAGACCGGGTCTCTGCACCCAGAATGGCTCGTGATGGTAACTTGCAGTCCGGTTTTCCTTGTCATATAAGGAGGCAGAAGTCTTGCTCAAAAGGGACTTTATTGTCACACAAAAAAAATAGAACGCCGTCGCCGAGTTACGTACAGAAAAACAGTGAGCGAATTCAGGCCAAAACAAAACAATAACGCTCTCTTCACACCCCGCTCAACCTCACGTCTTTTTCCAGGAACCCCACTACATTACCCACAATTCCCTCGCTCTTAAAGAGCCAGATGCCCAGGCCGGTAACAGTTTCTTCTCCCCAAACGATGTACGAGGGGGTTCCCAAAAGAAACCGGAATTAGGTCATAAAACAATAATAATAATGAGTTTGGACTTCTGGCCGTCAGATGTGCTGCAGGTAAGCCTCGTGCACATCTGTGAGAAATCTGAGCTCCCAGAGTGACACTGACGCCTGTCAGGAGCTATTTATAGCAACAGAGTGCAGCGGCGGTCTGCGATTTTTCCAAAATGGCGACATTGACTGTGAAGCCAGAGCAGCGCAAACATTAAATTCTGCTTCTTGCTGGAAAACCAGCAGCAGAAACACTCAGCTTGTTGCAGCAAGCCTACAAGGATGCTGCTCTGGGGAAGACTCAGGTCCATGAGTGGTCCGGGGGTCTGAGAAGGGCCAGATGTCGGCGCGTCAGGTCCGCTCAGCGTGAAAACAACGCTGAGCTGCTTCTCGGCTGTCCAGGGTCTCGTCCACAGCGAGTCTGTCCCTCCAGGTCAGACTGTAAACCAGGACTACTACAGGAAGTCCTCAGACGCTCCGTGAGGATGTGAGGAGGAAGCAGAGCGTCGTGGCGGAGTGGAGCCGGTTGATCCACCACCACAGAGCGCCAGCGGACACGGCGCTGCGCCTCACGCTGTTTCTGGAGAAGAATGAGATGAATCTCCTCTCCCATCCGCCTGATTCTCCAGATGAAGCCTCCAGGGACTTTTTCTTGTTCCCCAGGTTGAAGAAGCAGCTGAAGGGACAGCGGTTTGCAGATGTGGAGGAGGGGACAGACAAATCCCAGCCGGCCCTGAATGACTCTACGCACGGGTCTGACGACGCATTGGTGAAGTGGGAGACACGGCTGGAGCGCTGCAGTAATGCGGATGGAGATTATTTTGAAGGCGACGGTGGTGTTTTATTTTGAAATGTCAGAAATAAAAAGTTACAGTCAAATTCCGGATTCTTTTGGGTCCACCCTCGTTCTGTATCCACCGTTTCACGCAGCTTGTCGACTGACACCGGCAGAATCCGGGTGAGGAGGCCGACGATGACCTCCTTGGTTTCCTCTCTTTCTTTCTCAGGGAGACCGATGAGACGAAGGTTCCACTTCCTCTTATAACGAGCGTGATCCAAACACATTTGTTTGAGGGTGTCGTTTTCTTTCTGAAGTTGAGCCATTTGATCCTTCACTTTGCCAATTTCTTCTTTATTTTCCTTCACATTTTGCATAGTTTCCTCCATTTTGCGCTGGAACCTGGTCAGGCGTACATCTTGGTCATCAAATCTCTTAATTAAGGCTTGACAGCCTCGAGGATATCTTCATTTGATGCTCCACTTTGGTTTTTGTTCTCTTTTTGATATTTTCTTTTGAGCTTTTTGGGGTTAGGACTTGGCACTGGTGTTTTGTCATCGGAGTTTCTCCCCGGTCCCTCTTCCATGTTTTCCTGGTCCTCCGACATTCCGACTCACCCAGCTGCCATATTACTGTCGTCTGTTCACTCAGCATGTCGGCTCAACAAAAAGCTTCAATGTTGCCAAAAAACGAATGAAAATCAGCCTTTAGTCCAAGTTCTCAGTTCTGTGGAGGATTAGTGAGCTGTTGGCTTGCTTTTTTCAAATGTTTTCACATTAAGGACGAAGAAAAAGCCTTAATTTACCAGCGCCTGCAAAAGTTCGTCTCCTCACTCCGCCATCTTGGTCTCCCCCCACAGGAAGTGGGTTCAGCCCACAGGAAGTGGGTTCAGGCCACAGGAAGTGGGTTCAGGCCACAGGAAGTGGGTTCAGCCCACAGGAAGTGGGTTCAGGCCACAGGAAGTGATGCAGAGAACGTTTATGACAGAGCTTTCACAGGAGACCAGTAGGGGGAGCGCCAGAGCAAAAGTTCCAAGATTCTCCTTTAACACACTAACTTTGCTAAACATGCTAACCATGCTAAACATGCTAAACATGCTAAACATGCTAACCATCATCAGCAGACGTTTCACACAGTTCAGACTTTTCTGGGCGTCACGTTGATCCGGAGCAGCTAATCTGCGAGCGGTGTGTAATCCTGCTTCTCTCTGCTGCCCGGATCCAGACGCTCGTAGTCCAGCTGGGACCGGTCCGGGGGACAGTTCTCATAGAGCACTTCCTGGAACACACACACACACACACACACACACACAGACACACACACCACATACACACATACACACACACACACACACACACACACACACACACCACATACACCACATACACACATACACACATACACACACACACACACACACACACACACACCACATACACACATACACACACACACACACACACACACACACACACACACACCACACCACACACACAACACACACACACCACACACACACCACATACACACATACACACACACACACACACACACACACCACATACACACACACACACACACACACACACACACACACACACCACATACACACATACACACACACACACACACACACACCACATACACGCATACACACACACACACACACACAAACACACCACACACATACACACACACACACACACACACACACACACCACACACACACACACACACACACACACACACATACACACACACACACACACACACACACACACACACACCACATACACACACACATACCACATACACACACACACACCACACATACACACACACACACCACACACACACACACCACACATACACACACACCACACACACACACACACACACCACATACACACACACACACACACACACACACACACACCACATACACGCATACACACACACACACACAAACACACCACACACATACACACACACACACACACACACACACACACCACACACACACACACACACACACACACACCACATACACACACACACACACACACATACACACACACACACACACACACACACACACACACACACACCACATACACACACACATACCACATACACACACACACACCACACATACACACACACACACACACACACACACCACACATACACACACACACACACACACACACACACACACACACACACACCACATACACACATACACACACACACATACACACACACACACACACACACACACACACACACACACACACACACGGCGGTGGTTAGCGGTTAGCATTAGCCTGTATTGACAGACGTCAGACATGTTTTCGCTGTTCCATCTCGGTTCCAGACTGCTGGAGCCATGATGTGGTTCCAGCAGTGTTCCTCAGCTTCAGCACAGTTCTCCAGGGTTCTCCAGGGTTCTCCAGGGTTCTCCAGGGTTCTCACCTCCATATTTGTTTCCACTGACGTTCCTTCACGCTTCAGACCTGAGAACAAAGAACATTCTGATCAACAAGAAGCAAGACGAAAACATCGAGAACGCCTGAATTCATAATTCAGCGTGAGAGTCTGAGGAACCGGTTCTCTGGTTCTGAGAGTTCCTGAGGTTCTACCGAGTTCTCACCTCTGGATTTGCTGATTTTTCTGTAGATGATGAAGGCAGCGAGCGAGACGAGCAGCAAGACGACGACCAGGGACACTGCTGAGGACACGGAGGACGGAGGGACAGACGGAGGACGGAGGGACAGACGGAGGACGGAGGGACAGACGGAGGACGGTTCTTTAAAGTTACATTCAGGACTGTCATGATCTGAATGAAGTCCCAGAATCCAGACCACTGGAGGAGAACTTGGAAAACCTCCAGTGGAGGACCAGGACCAGGACTGGGACCAGGACCCAGCGTACCTGCTCCGCCCGCCGGGCTGTGGGCGGGGCCCTCAGGAGGTTCTCCTGACGGCGTGGCTGGATTCTGGACGGTCGGGTTCTCGACTGACGGAACCGATTCTGGAACAACGAGAACCGGGTCACTGAAGGACTCAGACTACAGACCAGGGAAGACCAGGTCCCAGCAGTGAACCAGTAGAGTCCAGCAGGGTCCAGCAGGGTCCAGCAGGGTCCAGCAGGGTCCAGTAGGCTCTAGTAGGGTCCAGTACTGTCCAGTAGGGTCTATTAGGGTCCAGTAGGGTCCAGTAGGGTCTAGTAGGGTCCAGTAGGGTCCAGTCGGGTCTAGTAGGGTCCAGTAGGGTCCAGTAGGGTCCAGTAGGCTCTAGTAGGGTCCAGTAGGGTCCAGTAGGCTCTAGTAGGGTCCAGTACTGTCCAGTAGGGTCTATTAGGGTCCAGTAGGGTCCAGTAGGGTCTAGTAGGGTCCAGTAGGGTCTAGTAGGGTCCAGTAGGGTCCAGTAGGGTCCAGTAGGGTCCAGTCGGGTCCAGCGGGTGACGGAGGCTCACCGGCGGTGACGGAGACCTGGGCCATGCAGACGGAGTAGGTGGAGGTCTGGGCGGCCAGACCACACAGCAACAAGCCGGAATCGGACCGAGTCACCCCGGAGATGTGGACCAGCACGCTGTTGGAGCTCCGGTCGTAGCGGACGCTGTAGCGGCCGTTCTGGGCCGAGTCTTCCCGGGTCTGGATCAGGATCCCGTCCCCCTGACACTCCTGCCGGCACAGGATCTTCCAGGTCCCGGAGAACCCGAAGCTGCACTGGAAGACCAGGTCCCCCCCGACCGCCGCCGTCAGCTGGGTCTGGGCCTCCACCCGCACACCTGACAGAGCAGCGAGGAGAGCCGGGTCAGAGCAGGGCTGCCGGAGGGCGCCCCCCCCCCCGGTCCCCGGTTCGATGCCCTGAACTCCGGCTCTTTCGGTTCCTCCTCAGTTTCCTCTCGATCCGCTGAAATCGCCAGGTTCTGTTTTTAGTTCAGTGCCACTCAGTTCCACTTCCTGTCCGTCCTCTCAGCCTGTCCAGACCCCGAAAGGGTCCTAAAGGGTCCTAAAGGTTCTCAAAGGTTCCTAAAGGTTCTGAGGAAGCTGCAGAGAACCGGAGGTCTGACAGTTGGTCCCGGTTCCAGCGGGACTGAAGACGGAACCCAGGAGAACGTTCTTTACTGAGAGGAACGTTGCCCCGGTTCTCTGAACAAGGTGAAGTAAAAAGGTGGAGAAGGCTGCAGGTCGGCGAGGGGCAGGGGGCGGAGGCCGGAGGTCAGAGGTCAAACTTTAAGTGTTGAGCACTTTTCATGTTTATAAAACACAACACAAAGTGCTGAACAGCAAAAACAGTCAAACACAAAACAAGAACGAAAACTGCACCATCGATCAGTATGTACCACACACACACACACACACACACACACACACACACACACACACACACACACACACACACACACACACGCGCACACACAGTCTTGTATTTCTATCCTTGTGGGGACCGTCCATTGACTCCCATTCATGTCTAGCCCCTAACCCTGACCCTTACCCTAACCCTAACCCACACCACAACAAGGCCTAACCCTAAAGAAATGTTTTTGCACTTTTACTTTTTTCAGTAACAACAACATGGTCAAGAAAACACTGTTTCTCCTACTTAGGACCGGAAAAAGGTCCCCACAAGGCAGGTCGTTCCACGTTTTGCTATCCTTGTGGGGACATTTGGCCCCGACAAGGATAGAAATACAAGAACGCACACACGCGCACACACACGCGCACACACACACATGCACACACACGCACACACACACACACACACACACACTCCCATTTTGCACAACAGAGACATTGCATGGCACTAGGCATCATGGGAAAACGCCACCAGTGCGGCCGTGCACACCAGGAGAAGGCGAAGGTCATTAACAGGTCAAAGGTTAGAGGTACTGACCGATGAAGACGAGGATGAAGAAAACCTTCATGTTGTTTCTCTGCCGGCTGAAAGCTGCAGAACCAGGAACTTCCTGAAGAGTGAGTGGAGAGACTGCTCCACCCACAGCCCGCCCCTAACCCCGCCCCTAACCCTAATTAGGGGATTCCATGTCTTGTTCTGAGGGTCTCTGAGCGACGGGAGTAGGACCGTTGGAATCGCCTCGGCGAGCTCTACAACATATCTGGCATTGCCATTTTATACCCGGAAAGTGTATGTGGCATTTATTTCCCTAACCATGGGTCCTAGACAAAAACAGGACGTCTAGGTGAATTCGGGGGATTTTTACAGTCCGGTGATGTGTCTTTTGACTCTCTAGCACCTATTTTTTTTTGTTGCAGTACCACCATTTACCACTAGGGGGAGCAATTTGTCTGTCGTTTTCTGGAATATAGTTCCACAATTGGTTCAATCTACCACTGTGAGCCGTAGGAACATGCTAGAGAGCTGGGAGTTGGTTTAAACTGCTGTTAGGGGACTCGGGCTCCCTTGGCCACCGTTTCTGAGTGCCTAGGACCTTTCTACCAAAGATTCCAGAACTGAAGATTCCGTTTCCAGAACTGAAGATTCCGTTTCCGGAACTGAAGATTCCGTTTCCGGAACTGAACATTCTGAAAACGAGCTCCAACTCCGCTCAGGAAGGACCGAGAGCTCTGGCAATGACTTCAAATGAAAGCTGAGGGCCTCAGCAGTGCAATGGAAGTGGTTTCAAGTGTCCAACTACAACACTGTAGATTTTGAATAGGGATTCCAGATTGGTCAAGCCTTGACCGATTCTGGAAGGTGCTGTAACTGAGCTCAGGAAAGAGCTAGAGGTGTGGGATTTACTTCAAATGAAAGCTGGGGGGGTCCCTGACAGGTGTGGTATGATGTCATCTCTGTAAACCTGCATAAAAATTTCACCTCATGAATCAGCCCATAGACTGTATGGTGGGATACAGGGGGATGAGCCTTATGTGTCCTGAGGGTCAGTTGGGTCAATTTCCACCATGAATTTTGCGACCCCTTGGGGAGTGCAACAACCCCAAACACACAACTGTTGGGGTGGTGACTGTCTGTTTTGGGTGTTTTTGGGCTGATCCAAACACTTTGAGCTTCAAAGATGCAATCTGGAAGGGGATTCCAGATTGGGATTCCAGATTCCAGATTCCAGATTCCAGATTCCAGATTGGGATTCCAGATTCCAGATTCCAGATTCCAGATTGGGATTCCAGATTCGGTCAAGCAATGATAACTCCTCTCAGGAAGGAGCTAGAGGACTGGGACAGACTTCAGATGATAGCTGAGGGCCTCAGCAGTGCAATGGTGGTGCTTGCAAGTGTCTAACTCCACGTTTAAGGGTCAAACACGCAATCTGGAAGGGGATTCCAGATTAGGTCAAGCCATGACCGAATCTGGAATCCTCTGTAACTCCTCTCAGGAAGGAGGTAGAAGTGTGGATTGGCTTCAAATGAAAGCTGAGGGCCTTATGAGTGTAACAGTGGTACTTTCAAGTGTCTAACTCCACGTTTAATTTCAATGACACTTTCTGGAAGGGGATTCCAGAATGTGTCATCCAATGACCGATTCTGGAATTCTCCACCCTAACTCCTCTCAGGAAGGAGCTAGAGGGCTGATATTAGCATCAAATGACAGCTTAGGACCTCAGCAGTGCAATGGTTGCAGTGTCAAGTCTCAAGTCACTTCTTAAAAATCGATGTCATTTTCTGGAAGGGGATTCCAGATTTAGACATCAAATGACCGATTCTGGAATCTGCTATAACTCCTCTCAGGAAGGAGCTAGATGCGTGGGACTGGCTTCAAATGAAAGCTGAGGGCCCTCCGAGTGTAATGGTGGTAATTTCAAGTGTGTAACTTCAATGTTAAGGGTTTTATGGTCAACCCTATGTGTAACCCTAACTCGGTAACCCTACTCCCTAACTGTAACCCTAACAATCCCAAACAATGAGGGCTAGGGTTATGAAAGTTTGATATGTGTCTCCCTCGGGGGTCCCTGACAGGTGGGTTGTGGTGTCGTCTCTGTAACCCTAGCAGAAAAATTTGACCTCATGAATCACCCCATAATGTATATGGTTGCATCCGTGGGGATGAGCCTTGGGTGTCCTGAGGGTCGGTTCGGTCAATTTCCACCATGAAATTTGGAACCCTTCGGGGACTGGCAACGAACCCGCACACGTGTCTCTTGGGGCAGTGACTGTCTGTTTTGGGTGTTTTTGGGCTGATTCAAACACCCTGAGCTTCAGAAACGCAATCTGGAAGGGGATTCCAGATTTCGTCATTCAATGACCAATTCTGGAATCCTCTGTAACTCCTCTCAGGAAGGAGGTAGAAGTGTCGGATTGGCTTCAAATGAAAGCTGAGGGCCTTGCAAGTGTAACGGTGGTACTTTCAAGTGTCTAACTCCACGTTTAAGTTTCAATGACACTTTCTGGAAGGGGATTCCAGAATGTGTCATCCAATGACCGATTCTGGAATCCTCTGCTATAACTCCTCTCAGGAAGGAGCTAGAGGGCTGGGATTAGCATCAAGTGAAAGCTTAGGACCTCAGCAGTGCAATGGTTGCAGTGTCAAGTCTCAAGTCACTTCTTAAAAATCAATGTCATTTTCTGGAAGGGGATTCCAGATTTAGACATCAAATGACCGATTCTGGAATCTGCTATAACTCCTCTCAGGAAGGAGCTAGAGGGCTGGGATTAGCATCAAATGAAAGCTTAGGACCTCAGCAGTGTAATGGTTGCAGTGTCACGTCTCAAGTCACTTTTTTAAAAATCGATGTCATTTTCTGGAAGGGGATTCCAGATTTAGACATCAAATGACACATTCTGTAATCTGCCTTAACTCCTCTCAGGAAGGAGCTAGATGGCTGGGATTAGCATCAAATGAAAGCTTAGGACCTCAGCAGTGCAATGGTTGCAGTGTCAAGTCTCAAGTCACTTTTTAAAAATCGATGTCATTTTCTGGAAGGGGATTCCAGATTTAGACATCAAATGACCGATTCTGGAATCTGCTATAACTCCTCTCAGGAAGGAGCTAGATGCGTGGGACTGGCTTCAAATGAAAGCTGAGGGCCCTCCGAGTGTAATGGTGGTAATTTCAAGTGTGTAACTTCAATGTTAAGGGTTTTATGGTCAACCCTATGTGTAACCCTAACTCGGTAACCCTACTCCCTAACTGTAACCCTAACAATCCCAAACAATGAGGGCTAGGGTTATGAAAGTTTGATATGTGTCTCCCTCGGGGGTCCCTGACAGGTGGGTTGTGGTGTCGTCTCTGTAACCCTAGCAGAAAAATTTGACCTCATGAATCACCCCATAATGTATATGGTTGGACCCGTGGGGATGAGCCTTGGGTGTCCTGAGGGTCGGTTCGGTCAATTTCCACCATGAATGTGGAACCCTTCGGGGACTGGCAACAACCCCGCACACGTGTCTCTTGGGGCAGTGACTGTCTGTTTTGGGTGTTTTTGGGCTGATCCAAACACCCTGAGCTTCAGAAACGCAATCTGGAAGGGGATTCCAGATTTCGTCATTCAATGACCAATTCTGGAATCCTCTGTAACTCCTCTCAGGAAGGAGGTAGAAGTGTGGGCTTGGCTTCAAATGAAAGCTGAGGGCCTTGCGAGTGTAACGGTGGTACTTTCAAGTGTCTAACTCCACGTTTAAGTTTCAATGACACTTTCTGGAAGGGGATTCCAGAATGTGTCATCCAATGACCGATTCTGGAATTCTCAACCCTAACTCCTCTCAGGAAGGAGCTAGATGGCTGGGATTAGCATCAAATGAAAGCTTAGGACCTCAGCAGTGCAATGGTTGCAGTGTCAAGTCTCAAGTCACTTTTTAGAAATCGATGTCATTTTCTGGAAGGGGATTCCAGATTTAGACATCAAATGACACATTCTGGAATCTGCCTTAACTCCTCTCAGGAAGGAGCTAGAGGCGTGGGACTGGCTTCAAATGAAAGCTGAGGGCCCTCCGAGTGTAATGGTGGTAGTTTCAAGTGTCTAACTTAAATGTTAAGGGTTTTATGGTCAACCCTATGTGTCACCCTAACTCGGTAACCCTACTCCCTAACTGTAACCCTAACAATCCCAAACAATGAGGGCTAGGGTTATGAAAGTTTGATATGTGTCTCCCTCGGGGGTCCCTGACAGGTCTGTTGTGGTCTTGGTAAGATTCGGTCAAGTAATGATAACTCCTGTCAGGAAGGAGCTAGAAGGCTGAGATTGGCATCAAATGAAAGCTTAGGGCCTCAGCAATGCAATGGTTATAGTTTTAAGTGTCTACCTGCACTTTTTAAAAATCGATGTCATTTTCTGGAAGGGGATTCCAGATTTAGACATCAAATGACCGATTCTGGAATCTGCTATAACTCCTCTCAGGAAGGAGCTAGAGGGCTGGGATTAGCATCAAATGAAAGCTTAGGACCTGAGCAGTGCAATGGTTGTAGTTTCAAGTGTCTACCTGCACTTTTAAAAATCGATGTCATTTTCTGGAAGGGGATTCCAGATTTAGACATCAAATGACACATTCTGGAATCTGCTATAACTCCTCTCAGGAAGGAGCAAGAGGCGTGGGACTGGCTTCAAATGAAAGCTGAGCGTCCTGTGAGTGTATGGTGGTAGTTTCAAGTGTCTAACTTCAATGTTAAGGGTTATATGGTCAACCCTATGTGTAACCCTAACTCGGTAACCCTACACCCTAACTGTAACCCTATACTCAAAAAAGCAGGTATGTTGTGATGACATCTCTCTGACCCCTAAAGAAAAACTTTGACGTTCACCACAATAAGCATGTTCCCTGTGGGATTTGATCCCACAAAAGTTGGGTTGAAAGCCATAGCATAAGACCACTCAGCCACTCAGTGCCATGAATTTTTCGCGTTTGGAACTTGTACTTATTTTTAAGCTTTGTGTGGAGGGGGGCTGGGATAATGACCCTCCTAACCCTTGAGGTCAGAGGTCATTTAACCCTAGTTTCCAACAATTAGGGCTAGGGTTATGAAAGGTGGCTGTCGGTTTTGGGTGTTTTTGGGTGTTTTTGGGCTGATCCAAACACTTGGGTTTCAATGTCTCTTTCTGGAATGCAATGCCAGCTTGCTTCATTCTGGTGACATCTCTAACTTTGTCCAGGAAGGCCCTAGAAGTGTGGGATTGGCATCAAATGAAAGCTTAGGGCCTTGGCAGTACAATGGTAGTGGTTTCAAGTGTCTAACTTAAATGGTAAGGGGTCTTTGGTCAACCCTATTTGCAACCCTAAGCCCTAAGCCTTGACCCTAACTCCAGTCAGGGTTTTTATTGGCTTCCAATGACAGCTTAGGGCCTTAAGAGTGTAATGGTGTTCCTTTCAGGGTGTGTACCTGCACTTTTTAAAAAACGATGTCACATTCTGGAAGGGGATTCCAGATTTAGTCATCCAATGTCAGATTCTGGAATCTGAAAGGTTAGGCTAAGTTAGTTTAATAAAACACTTTGCCTCAGTAACACTAAGTCTCCACTGCTCAAGATGCACCACAATAAGCATGTCCCCCCGTGGGGTTTGATCCCACAACCTACTGGTTGCAAGCCATAGCATTAGACCACTCGGCCACTCAGTGCTATGAATTTTTTCGCGTTTGGAACTTGTACTTATTTTTTAAGCTTTGTGTGGAGGGGGGCTGGGATAATGACCCTCCTAGCCGAGGGGGTAGAGGTAATCTAACCCTAGTTTGCTGACTATTAGGTTACGGTGATGAAAAATTGATATGTGTCTCCCTGGGGGTGCCTGACAGGTGTGTTGTGGTGTCATTTCTGTAACCCTAGCAGAAAAATTTGACCTCATGAATCAGCGTATAATCTACATGGTTGGATTGGGAGGCTGATGCCCCACTGAGGTCTGGGGGATTTGCAAGCTCTCCCAGGGGTCAAAATTTAAACGTTGACCGATCGACACGAGGCTCACGTATGTTCATCGGGGGAGCCAGGGTATCCATTGTGAGAGTTTCAGCCCTGTGCGACCCTCCTGACCCTATCGGTCAAAGGTCAACGGGGTGACCTTTCCCATAAGGCCTTGAGCCAGGGAGCTCAAATTCGCTGTCATGCATCGGGGCTGGCAGCACATCCACGGTGTGCGATCTCAGCCCTCTAGGCCACCCGGAAGTCTTTCAGGAGAGCTGAAGGCACTCGTTTTCAAAAACGCCTTAACCGAACATATTGTGTGCGCCATTTTTGAAATACTGGAGCAAACGAGCTCAAAGTGGCATCAAAATGACCGTCTCTACACCCCGCTGATGTGTGCCGACAGTGGTGGTTGTAGCTGAAACGGAAATACCGAAAAAAGCACGTTTCTGTATTTGCCGTTTCACGTTTTTATTTTTTAAAAATCAACGGTGATAGCCAGGGGGCTGAGACTTTCAGGGTGTCCTCGGGGTCCCATCCCACACCTGTGATAAAATTTTCAGCCATCCGGGACATGTAGAAAGTATGTGAAATAGGCAAATGCTAACGTTTTGTGGCTAAAATAGGAGCTAATTTCGCTATTTACATTAATAGCTCCCAAACGATGACAGCTAGCCGGCTCAAACTCGCACACAGAGTGTGTGGTGACCTTAGGCACCCATCGATATGGGCAGCCCCGCCCCCCGCGTGGAATTACTGCACAAAGTGGGCGGGAGCTGAAATTAGCCGTTAGCTGCTAAACTCTAACTTCCAGCTTGAATAACTCCTAAACGATTAGGTTAGGAGGATGGGGGTTGGAGGCATGACTCCCGGGGGGTCCCTGATGGATGTGTGGAAGGGGATCCCTCCCGCACGTGTGGAAGCCGCGTGGTTGTTGCATTTAGCATAGCCGCCGCTAACGACTTCGGAGTTGAATAACTCTGGAAGGGGAGGGGCTAGGAGGGTGGGCTTTAACAGCTGACTCCCTGGGGGTCCCTGCCTGTATGTAGGACCTCACCCTCTGCTGCCCTCCTAGCCCCGCCCAATGACCTTTTACCTCAGGAGCGCGTTTAATTGAATAACTCTGGAAGGGGAGGGGCTAGGAGGGTGTGGCTTGAACAGTTGACTTCCAGTGGGGTCCCCGACAGTTGTGTGCGATGGCATCCCGATCGGACCTTTGGATCTCCTTCAAATCATGTTTTTTCACTTTTTTCAGCGAAATCTCATTTCAGAGAGGATTGGGAGGCTGATGGCATAGTAACCCTAGAGGATCTGTAGTCTGTCATAGGGGGTGAAAATTAACGCTTTGCCCGATTGGCACGAAACTCGGGTGGGTTCATTGGGGGTGCCAGGAGAGCCGCTGTGTTGATTTTCAGCCCTCTGGGACCATCTTGACCCTAGGGGTCAAAGGTCATCAACCCTAGCTCGCATACAATTAGGGCTAGGGTTATGAAGTTGGATATGGCACTGGGGGGTGCCTGACAGGTGTGTTGTGGGTCATTTCTGTAACCCTAGCAGAAAAATTGACCTCATGAATCAGCACATAATCTATATGGTTGCATCCTGGGGATGAGCCCTGGGTGTCCTGAGGGTCGGTTGGGTCAATTTCCACATGAAATTTGGGACCCTCGGGGATCGGCAGGACCCCCGCACACATACCTCATGAGAGGTCAGGGATCCCCTCATCACTCTAAGGGTGAAACTCAGAGGGGGAAAACAACGCATTGAGCTAGAGACAAAAAAACGCTAGGCCTGAATCGGGGCTTCCAGGGCATCCATCTGTGAAGTTTCAGCTCTCTAGAATACTTTTTTCCAAAAAAAATCCATCCGTTTTCACTTGCCCTGCAGAAGGCCCGAAATAAAGCCTGAATCATAGCAAAATCCCTCAACGCTTTGACCGATCGGCACGAAACTCGGGAACCTGCATCGGGGGAGCACAGGGTATCCATTGTGAGAAGTTTCAGCCCTGTGCGACCCTCCTGACCCTATCGGTCAAAGGTCAACGGGGTGACCTTTCCCATAAGGCCTTGAGCCAGGGGAGCTCAAATCGGGGTCATGCATCGGGGCTGCAGCACATCCAATCTGTGCGATTTCAGCCCTCTAGCCACCGGAAGTCTTTCGGGAGAGCTGAAGGCCTCGTTTTCAAAAACGCCTTAAACCGAACATATTTGTGCGCCATTTTGAAATACTGGAGCAAACGAGCTCAAAGTGGCATCAAAATGACCGTCTCTACACCCCGTGATGTGTGCCGGCTGCGGTGGTTGTAGCTGAAACGGAAATCCCGAAAAAAGCTACTTTCTGCATTTCGCATTTTCACATTTTTATTTTTTAAAAATCAACGGTAATAGCTGGAGGCTGAGACTTTCAGGGTTGCCTCGGGGTCCCCTCTGCACCTGTGGTAAAATTTTCAGCCTCCGGGACATGTAGATAGAAGTATTAAATAGGCAAATGCTAACGTTTTGCGGCTAAAAAACGAGCTAATTTAGCTATTTTCGTTAATAGCTCCCAAACGGTGATAGCTAGCCGGCTCAAACTCGCACACAGGGTGCGTGGGACCTTAGGCACCTTTGATATGGGGCAGCCCCGCCCCCGCGTAGAATTACTGCGCAAATTGAGAAGGAGCTTAAATTAGCGTTAGCTGCTAACCTAAATTTGAGCTTTAATAACTCCTAAACGATTAGGGTTAGGAGGATGGGATTTGGATGCATGACCCGGGGGGTCCCTGATGGGTGTGTAAAAGGATACCTCCAGCGCGTGCACAAGCCGCGTGGTTAACGCGTTTAGCATTAGCCGCCGCTAACGACTTTGGAGTGAAAACTGGGACGGGGAGGGGCTAGGAGGGTGTGGCTTTAACAGCTGACCCCCAGGGGGGCCTGACCTGTATGTAGGACTCATCCCTCTGCTGCCCTCCTAGCCCCGCCAATGACCTTTTACCTCAGGAGCGCGTTTAATTGAATAACTCAGGAAGGGGAGGGGCTAGGAGGGTGTGGCTTGAACAGTTGATTCCAGTGGGGTCCCGACAGTTGTGTGCGATGGCCCGATCGGACCTTTGGATCTCCTTCAAATCATGTTTTTTCACTTTTTCAGCGAAATCTCATTTCAGAGAGGATTGGGAGGCTGATGGCATAGTAACCCTAGAGGCTGTAGTCTGTCATAGGGGGTGAAATTAACGCTTTGCCGATTGGCACGAAAACTCGGGGAGGTTCATCGGGGGTGCGGGGAGAGCCGCTGTGTGGATTTTCAGCCCTCTGGGACCAACTTGACCCTAGGGGTCAAAGGTCATCGAGCCCTAGTTCGCAAACAATTAGGGTTAGGGTTATGCAAATTTGATATGCGTCTCCCCGGGGGGTCCCTGACAGGTCTGTTGAGGTTCATATCTCAACCTAGCGTAAAAATTTGACCTCACGACATCAGCCATAGTCTATATGGATGGATGGGAGGCTGATGAGGAGCATTTCAGCCCTCTGGGAACCTCGTAACCCTAGCGGTCAACGGTAATCTAACCCTAATTCCATCAACATTAGGGTTAGGGTTATGGGAGTTGGATATGTGTGATACGCGATGAGCTTGGGTGTCCTGAGGGTCGGTTCGGTCAATTTCCACCGTGAAATTTCGGACCTCTCGGGGACCGGCAACAACCCCATACACGTATTTCTTGGGCTGTGACTGTCTGTTGGGTGTTTTGGGCTCATCCTAGCATGTGGAGCTAACATGGCTAAGGATTCCAGATTCGGTCAACCAATGACCGCTTCTGGAATCAGCTATAACTCAGCTCAGGAAGGAGCTACAGTGGTAAGATTGGTGTCAAATTAAAGCTTAGGACCTCAGCAATGCAATGGTGGTGGTTTCAAGTGTCTAAATGCAACTTTTTAAAAAACGATGTCACATTCTGGAAGGCAATTCCAGATTTCGTCAACCAATGACCAAATCTGGAATCAGCTATAACTTTGCCCGGGAAGGAGCTAGAGGGCTGGGATTGACTTCAGATGATAGCTGAGAGCCTCAGCAGTGCAATGGTGGTGGTTTCAAGTGTTTAACTCCACATTTAAGGGTCAAGGACTTATTCTGGAAGGGGATTCCAGATTTGGTCAACCAATGACCGCTTCTGGAATCTGCTCTAACTCGGCCCAGGAAAGAGCTGGAGGGCTGGGAGTGACAGATGACAGCTGGGGGGTCCCATGACAGGTGTGTTGTGATGTCATCTCTCTACCCCCTGGATAAAAATTGACCTCATGAATCAGCCCATAGTCTATGTGGTTGATCGGTGGGGATGAGCTTGGGTGTCTGAGGGTCAGTTTTGTCAATTTCCACCATGAAATTTTGACCTCTCGGGGACCGGCAACAACCCCATACACGTATTTCTGGGCTGGGACTGTCGTTTTGGGTGTTTTGGGTGATCCAGGCACTCAGAGCTTCCGAGACGCAATCTGGAAGGGGATTCCAGATTCCAGATTGGGATTCCAGATTCCAGATTCCAGATTCCAGATTCGGTCAAGCAATGATAACTCCGCCAGGAAGGAGCTAGAGGACTGGGCTGGGCTTCAGATGACAGTGAGGGCCTCAGCAGTGCAATGGTGGTGGTTTCAGTGTCTACTGCAATCTTAAGGGTCAAAAACGCAATCTGGAAGGGGATTCCAGATTCGGTCAAGCAATGATAACTCCATCTCAGGAAGGAGCTAGAGGGCTGAGATTGGCATCAAATGAAAGCTTAGGGCCTCAGCAGTGCAATGGTTGTAGTTTCAAGTGTCTACCTGCACTTTTTAAAAATCGATGTCACATTCTGGAAGGGGATTCCAGATTAGGTCAACCAATGACCAAATCTGGAATCTGCTCTAACTCTGCCCAGGAAGTAGCTAGAGGACTGGGATTGGCTTCTACTGACAGCTGAGGAGGTCCCTGACAGGTGTGGTGGGGTGTCATCTCTCTACCCCCTGGATAAAAATTTGACCTCATGAATCAGCCCATAGTCTATGTGGTTGGATCGGTGGGGATGGAGCCTTGGGTGTCCTGAGGGTCAGTCGGGTCAATTTCCCCATGAAATTGGGACCCCTGGGGATGGCAACGACCCGCACACGTGTCTCTCGGGGCGGTGACTGTCTGTTTTGGGTGTTTTTGGGCTGATCCAAACACTTTGAGCTTCAAAGACGCAATCTGGAAGGGGATTCCAGATTCCAGATTGGGATTCCAGATTCCAGATTCCAGATTCCAGGTTGGGATTCCAGATTCCAGATTCCAGATTCCAGATTCCAGGTTGGGATTCCAGATTCCAGATTCCAGATTCCAGATTGGAATGGGATTCCAGATGCGGTCAAGCAATGATAACTCCGCCCAGGAAGTAGCTAGAGGACTGGGATTGGCTTCCACTGACAGCTGGGGAGGTCCCTGACAGGTGTGGTGGGGTGTCATCTCCAGGACCTCTAGAAATGTTTGACTTCACCAATCGGCCCCCGCTCTCTAGCGTTGATCCGGGCTGATGAGCTTCTTTGTCCTCAGGGTCGGTCGGGTCAATTTCCAACGTGAAATTTTGGACCCTCGGGGACCGGGGGACCCCACCACGCGTTTGTGGGGGTGGACTGTCTGTTTTGTGTGTTTTGGGGCTCGTCCCAACATTTTGGCATTTCGGGGGAAAATCCCACATGGCCGGGTTCTGATTTATTAGAGTCATTGGTGAAAACATGGGTTAGCCACTTGAAAACTGAATTTTAAAATGGTTTTCTAACTTTTGATGGCTCTATAGCGCTCAAAACATAGTGGTCAAAATCCGGAATTGAGATTCCGGAATTGAAAAAACGGAAACGGAATTTTCAGTTCTGGATTCCAGATTCCAGATTCCAGATTCCAGAATTGCAAATTCCGGATCGGATTCTTCCGTTCTGGAATTCCAGATTCCTATCAAATCGACGGTGTCCCCTAACCCCACCTCCACCCACAGCCCGCCCTAACCCGCCCCTAACCCACCTCCACCCCAGCCGCCCTAACCCCACCTCCACCACAGCCCGCCCCTAACCCCGCCTCCACCCATAGGTGCAAGGTGCAAATAATCAGGGATACGGGGGTTACTTTAAAATTATAACAGGTTAGTGACAGGTTAGCAGGTTAGTGACAGGTTAGCAGGTTAGCAGGTTAGTGACAGGTTAGCAGGTTAGTGACAGGTTAGCAGGTTAGCAGGTTAGTGACAGGTTAGCAGGCTAACAGCCTTTAGCTTCACTGAGTCCAGGTGTGTTCTTCTGCAGGTGTCTCCAGGTGAGATGAGGACTTCCTGGTGTTCAGAGCTTTTTCACAGCTGGAGGCAGAACCTTCCTGGTCCAGAGAGGTTCTGGTCTGGGACTGAAACACTGACTAGGTCTGAAAAATCTGTGGCTCGGTACAAAGAAACTGATCCAGCCTGCATTGCTGCATTATCTTGTGAACCACAGAAATGAGCTTATTGACAGTGGTGAAATAGTGATCAGTTTGTGACAGGCTATGCACTCACTAAAATCTGCCTGACGTAGTAGGCTCCGTTGCAGCTGAAAACCAATCGACAGGCGCGTTGCTCCATGGTTTAATTCTGAAACCCGTGTTCTCAAACAAAAAACTCGGCAATTAGAAAGACGTGGCGTAAATCTAAATCAGAACAATCTGAAGGCCGGAAATGTAGTTGCTAAGCTATAAACAAATTCTTTTTAAAGCCAAGACATTATATTACTCTTGTTTAATAGAAATAAACAAAAATAACCCTCGGTTCTGTTCAACACTGCCAGACTGACAAACAGTCATACTGTAGTGGAACCAGTAATCCAGAATCTTAAACTGCCATGACTTTCTTAAATTTTTTAATGAAAATCATAACCATCAGAGGTAAAATCAGTGAAGCGCTTTCCTCAGATCAAGCTCAGGGAATCCAGCCACTGCCTCCACCTGAAATACCTGAAAACTAGATAGTTTCTCACCAGTAGATGGGGCTGAGATACTTCGATTGTAATGTCTCTAAACTTCGACCTGCTGGTTCAAATCTATTTATCTAATAGGTACCAATTGTTCACGTTAACCAACATCCTCACCGTGCTCCCAGGTCAGTTATGGGGTTCCTCAAGGGTCCGTGCTCGGGCCAATTTTATTTGTTATATATGCTTCTTTAGGGAACATAATTAGAAGTCACATATCAATTTTCATTGCTATGCAGATGACACACAACTGTATTTATCTATGAAACCTGATCAACATAATCAAATAGACAGACTCAGTGACTGTATCAGAGAAATTAAATCCTGGATGACTACGAACTATTTCCGTCTGAATCCTGGCAAAACAGAGGTCATATACTGGCCCCCATAAACTGAGAGAGTGTCTATCTGAACAGATATCACCTTAGATAACGTCAGTGTATCCTCTCTCTACTGTCAGGAACTCGGGGTCTTATTTGATCAGGATATCTCCTTAAAGCACACATCAACTGGCTTGAAACAGCATATTTCCACTGCGCAACATAGCTAAAATAAGAAACATTCTACCTAGAAGCGATGCAGAAAAAACTCATCCATGCATTGTGTTTACTAGACTGGGACTACTGCAACTCCCTTCTCGCAGCCTGCCCAAAAAGTGTATTAAAAACTTTCAGTTGGTTCAAAATGCGGCCGCCAGATTATTAACCGGACTAGAAGACGTGAAACATTACTCCGTTCTAAAATCTCTTCACTGGCTTCCTGTGGAGTTTAGAGTTAGA